>NC_045744.1:988488-1005869 GCF_008692095.1 Etheostoma spectabile
GCCGAGCCAAGCCGAGGCGAGCCGAGGCAAGCTGTTACCAGCAGTGTAAAAACGCCATTAGAGGGTAGATACAGAGAGGGGAGGGGCAGGTGTGTCAGGCTTTATCCCAGCAGTGGACATCCGTTGATCCAGACTACGGAGCAGCTATCAGCTACATGAAACTGGCATGGGAGCACAAGGATCAGGTAGAACTGTGGAGGACTCTTCTTCTCTTCCTCTTCCTATCAAGGACTAAAGCAGATGGTAATATTAGAGATGTGTGTATGGGTGTGTATGAGTGGTCAGTGATGCCTGAGGGGGTGCAGCCCTCACTCAGGTCTGGCAGGATCCCAGGGATCAGTGCTGGCAAAAAGACCCTTATCTGGGACATTTTCAAAGGTTAACAATGTCAAAAATACTCCACTTTGACTAAAGAGTAAAAAATATTTGTACATGAATCCCATAATGGTACTCATAAAGGATTTAAAGTAGCTACACTGACATTGAAAACTGATAGAAATGTGAGAAAATAGAAAAACCACAAGGCTTGCTTTGGAATACTGACCTTCACTTGGGTTAAGAAAATGTAGTCTCCCATTGTCAGACCCTCCTCCACAGGAGGGTTATGGTGTATTTTCATCCAATTTAAACATTTGAGGTGAATTTATTATTATATTTATAAATATTGATAATAATATATATTGTATTTATCCAGACTGGCGATCTTTCAGATACTTTGAGAGAAAAGTATATGACCTGCATTTAAACATCTGCCCTGCATTTTGTGAGCATGTCATGGAATCCCCAGAACATGCATTATTCAACATGCCTTTGATATTTCAATGTTCTCGACGGTCTCTGTCACTTCACCAGGTTTCATTTGAATTAGTGCCTGTGGTAGAATTGCATTCAAACAAACATAATCCTGAAATTTCTGGCAGGAAATACAGCAAAATTAAAAAATGTTTTCCAAAATAGGATCCAAGTTGAAACAGAACAGTCACCATTGGGAAGTTGTAATTACGTTGACAGTCACTTCCTCTAATTGCTAACCAGAAACAACACAACTCCCAACTTGTGCCAAACATCAGGGAAATTTGTACTTTCCTTGATTTTGTTTAGAATCTCGCTGCTGCTCATACACCCTGCCCACCTCACATAGTGTTTATTCAGCTAACCAACCCTGACTGAAAACCCAAACCGAGCAAAAAGCTTCTGCCAGCCTGCAATCTTCAACATCTCCTGTGGTTTCAGCTGCACGGTTAGCTTCAGGCTAACTGGGCATGCTAAACTACAGAAGGCGCAAGAAATGAGTGTGTGCCTGCAAGCACTTATAATTAGAAAATCTTCCACTCGCTTGCAATTACAAGGCCCTCCGCAGAGTGTTATTAAAGACTCGTTTTGTCTGGTTGTGCCCCTGAAAATTGCTCCCATGCGGTGTTTGTTTGCCTCTGCTACATGGCTGGCGTGGGCAGCACAGTTTGCTACCGCCAGCAAGTGAAAAGGCGCTCGTTGAAATTTGGATTAGCTTTCTTTAGCACGGAGGGAAAGGGGTCACCAAGAGAACAGTGTCTCACAGAAAACGAAGCATGGTTACGTTGTGTGTACACATATACTCATGGAGGCAATTCTTCTCTTTCAACAGTCAAGCAGAACACATTCAGTCTTTAAAGTAGTTATTTCCCTTCTTCCACTGCAGGCATTGCTGAAACAAATCAAACCTATATTATTCTCTGGTGAATTCAACATGCTATCATATTCCTGTTTGTTGTCCCTGACCTTGGTCCCAGGGCCATGTAAAAACAAATCCATGTTGAGTAATTGTACACAAAATGATTACAACGGTTCGGACTGACCTTGTCCTTGTCCAGAGGAAGGAGCCATCCAGGAAAAGTTAGAATACCGTCTTTCTGTCTCGCTCCCCTGTGGTCCAGAGTTTATGGGAAAGATTGTGGTGTAGACACAAATGGATTTTCTTTGACATACCAGTATTGCACCTTTTTAACAGTGGAGACATATGGTCCACAATTATACCATAATTCTTCCTTATTGGTCCTACCTTTTAGACAGCGAAAAATGGTTTCAAAGGTTTAAAGTGGAGATTTTAAGACCTAATTCTTAAATCATATCTGTGTGCCATTGAACATTTTGGTGTTTTTACATTCAATTTGTCTTAAATAAAACGGAAATAACTCCCTCTCATAACAAATTGAATTATCTCAGAAGAAATGTGGTATCATTTATCACCAAGTTTAGTCTCGCACAGCAAGAACTATCGTTACACCGGTTTTATTTCTTTGAACCAATCCCAATCATCTGGGCGGCGCGGATGCAGCGATGGTGCCTCTGCAAAATCGCAAAACAGATAGCAGAGAAGAGACGCGCCGGATGTAAATGGACTGTATTTACCGTATAAAGTGCTTTTCTAGTCTTAATGACTACTCAAAGCACTTTTACAGAGTACATACTAGTAGAACCATTCACCATTCACACACATTCACACACTGGGGCCTTACAAGGTGCCACCTGCACCGCCCCGTCAGGCTTTATCCCAGCCAGTCTGCCAAATAAAAAAAAGCCTCTTATTATTAGATCCTGAGAGTTTATATTTTGTAAATGTCAGATAAGAACTTCGTCCAGGTGGCCCATCCGGATTCAACAACAGATAATGTCCTAAAATATGACTGTCTGTGTCAGTGTCCACACAGTGAAAGCAGCGTGATTTTCCACAGCACTGCTCTGGGCTCAGACGTTCAGGCAGCGCTCCCAGACCTACAGGACTTCACATTCACCAAAGTGCCACGTGTCATTTGGAAGAAAATATATTTGAAGCCTGAAAAGAAGCTTCAGGTTGTGGTTGCAGGCGTAAAACATGGCCTGTCTGATCCGTTGTATCTGGAGTACACAAGAAAGAAACACAACCATCTCCAACGACGACTGCCACAATTTGCATCTGTAGAAATGAAAACACATTTTTATGTTTGCAACATAGCAACGTGATAACCAATGCATGTTCTGCTGTGGACCCTTAGCTCATAAATCTGTCACTTTTTTTAGTCAGCTTTTTGCAAAGCCTCAATCTGACCCGGTGCTAGGACATTTATACACCCTGTGTGCTTGTCAGCAGTCACAGCTTAATCCTGGGAGGTGATAATGGAGCCTCCAGCTCTCGGCCTGTGAAAGGAATCACCATAAAGTGCTTCCCCATGGGGCCCAGAAAATTCATGGGTACAGATCCTATCATTTTCCCTCCTGTTTAATGTCTTCAGCAGAGCAATCTGTCTGTCATTAACTCACGCACACTTGTTTTCAGTGGAATAAATCTGGATTTTAGGCATAAGAAAGGGTGTAGCATTACCCAAAAAAGGGGGTCTCTTGCAGCATAGGTGAAGGAGAAATTAATTTTGCTGGGCTATAAAGGTTCATGATGTGGCATTAGTGTGAATTTTCATTTTCTGATTTCAATTATGGATAACAACCTGTGTGTAAATTCTGCAAGATCCTGCACAGAACTTTTTAGAATGAATCTTCCCACCAGAGGGTGCTGTATGACAACACAATGCTTCCTAGAAAAAGTAGGCCTACATGTTGTTTGTCTTTCCTAGTTTTCCTGTAGTGCATCACATAGAAGAGAGTCCTGTCCTTGTAGCTGTTATCTGTGCATGATACTTATTTGCAGTTGATGCAGATGTCCCTCCTGCGCTTAATCTCCTACAAGCCACAATGTAAGTTAATAGGGTGATTGTCCAGCTTGTATTTACCTTCACAAAAGTTCTGTTTTTCCCCTAACCGACTTAGATTAATATTCTACGTGTCTGACAACATTATGGAAAGGATCCCTACAGAGACAGACCTTTAAAACCTCTTTAAGACTTTTCTGTTTCACCAGAAACAGCTCTGAAGTTGATAGCGCTAAACCCCCCAGACTCCATTTTAAAAAGCAATACTTTTATGGCGTGTATAGAGCCTGCGTATTATCAAATGTGAATCAGTAAACTATGTGTTAATTTCAACCAAAACTAGAGTTGTGGTGGTTGCAGAAGTGGAAAGATGACCGAAAACGGCTTTCTTTAGTTTTATTTTGTTTCTGGTGACTTTAAATGAAGTGTGTTGTACGATGCTAAAATGACTGTTTATTTACATGTAGTCTGGTAGGTTTAGCGAACGTAGTTTGAGGGATGTTTTTATGTTTAAAAAAAAGATCTTAATAAATCCTTTCCATAATATTTTCAGACACTTAGAATATTAATCTGAGCCTGTCAGTGGCAAGCAAACACTTTTGTGACTACACAAAAGATAAAAGGAGAAAAACGTGACATTAAAGATGTTAATGTGTATTTTAATTGCTACTTTTTCACCTTTTAAAAAGCAGTTGAAGACTTTGCTATTCAAAAAGGCTTTTAGTTAACCAAGGATTTATATGGCTGTCTGATTATATATACTCATGTTTGCCTTTGTATTCTTATGTCTTTAATTTATTATATTTTGCTTTATTGTAAAACACCTTGGGATTTTTATCTGTGAAAACTGCTATATATATAAACTTACCTACTTACCTTGTGTATCTTTGAAAGCAAAAAAAAGAAGTATCTGTAATCTTAAAAGTTCACACACAAATGAAAAACCTTGAAGGAGTATTGAGTGATGAATGACATTAACAAATGTCTACTGCATTAACTCATTAAATCTCCTTTTAAAGCTCCACAATCTATGGCCAAATACTGGAACAGCTCCCCTGTTTCTTAACATTTCATCATTAGAGATTTTTTTAGTTTCTGGGACTAAAATACTAAAATATGAAATACACTGGCAGCTTAAAAAAAGATGCCAAGGGTGAACATAGACTAACCCATCTTTCTCTCACTGCTCCTCCCTTTTGTAACTGCTCCTCTATTCCCTCCTAATCTGTCTGCAGGGGAGTCAAATTAGTTCATGAAAGCCTCCATGATGTTCAGAAGAGAAGAGGAATCCCGCCATGTGGTGGTTCAGTATGAGGTATTATTTGCCCCAGTCACACGCGTTCAGGACTTCCCAGGTGAGACAAACCAATCAGCCTGGAGCCACAGGAACAGGTTTGAAACCCATCACATCAGCAAGGAACTCTGGGAATAAGCTCCCCAGGAGTACAGGGAGATTTAAGGTGGGATGGAGGTTTTAGGATGGATTTGGTCTTGCTTGATTCATCATGCCCTGCCTTGTGTTGGGTGTAAATGAAGGCAGCTCACCGTAGGATAAGTTTTCCATGTAAAAATGAAACATGTTAAATTTTATTTTGGAAGAAAGCACCAAAAGGAGATTTGAAATATCTATATCCCAGGGAAATGCAGCTTAATTTAAATCTAGCCATACGTACTATGAGTATCAGTGGGAAGCTTGGTAGCATGACAATCTGGTTTGACGAAATGAGAGCTCAGAATGATACGCCTTCAAAATGGTTTGGGGTAAATTACACTGAATCAAATTATAGACAGATCTAAAATTGGTATTGTGTACTGTGTCACAGATGCGATACAAGGCAGTTACCCTTTTTAAAGTGACTGCTCCTTTTTATTTACCCATTGGAAAAAACTAAATCTGATTTCCTTAGGAAATAAAGTAAAAGTTAAAGCCAATAAAGCATTACAATTGGTGTTCAGAAAAAAAACAAGGCTGCCTTTAATCCCAAAGGAGACCCACATTACATTCTGAAACACATCTGTAAGCAACCCCCTACACCCTTCTACAAACTGATGCTATAGTTGGTACTTCCAGTCCAACCAAAAGACGCATATTATAGGGGAGACCGGGGACAGTTGGAAAATGTTTTGACATTTGGAGCTCTTTTTAGCCAGTGGGTTCACAGTGTGATTCAAACTGATTACATGAGTCTGCTAATACACAGTTGAGCTGTTATCTCTGCAACCCAAACACAAAGTACACAGTGTACTCGCAAACACACATACTCCAGGGTAATTGTAGCATACCCTGGGGTGAAGCGTAACATCCTGGAATTAGGATTATGACAAACACTTGATATTGAAACTTTTATTCAACACTCAAATAACATTTTAACATATTACGTGTGTATGTGTTGGGAGGTACTCCTCCGTCTGTCTTTCTTTTCCAAGACTGAAATGAAAAGACTAAAATACGACTAAAATGTTGCTTGGGGGAGGATGGAACCTTTTCTAACCCAGACTAGTGTTACAACTAACCCAGACCACTGTTACAACTAACCCAGACTATTGTTACAACTAACCCAGACTATTGTTAAAACTAACCCAGACTACTGTTACAACTAACCCAGACTACTGTTACAACTAACCCAGCCTACTGTTACAACTAACCCAGACTACTGTTACAACTAACCCAGACTACTGTTACAACTAACCCAGACTACTGTTACAACTAACCCAGACTACTGTTGCCATGAACTTGTTTATACAGTACAACGTGAATTTTAACATGATACACAACATGACTTTAGTTGAGTTTTACTACAAAGCTGGCATTGCTATCCCAAAAATACATTTTGTTATTAAACGCCTAAACTCCTAACTAAATATGAGTTTTTTTCTTTCTAAAAGGTGCAGAACATGTTAAGAGTGAAACAGGTTATTCCACATGTTACTTCTGACCTGTGTTACAACTGATCCGTGTTACTTCTGGCCCGTGTTACAACTGACCCATGTTACAACTGCCCCGTGTTACAATTGACACGTGTTGCGACATTCCCTGGTACTGACCCGTGTTAGAACTATCCCCGGTCTCCCCTTAATGACACATGAAGGAAAGCAAGGACAGGTGCAGAGGAACAAACACCTGTCTGTTATGTCTCCATCATGGCAGGTCCTCCTTCAGTGACAGCTGGAGATCAGGTGAACTGTAAACACCCAATTGTTCATTAATCACCTTGTTCCAGAGCAATCAGTTATCCATTTAGCCCCGCGGCAAGACTACGCCCCTTAGTGTCGCTAAAACCTGTAATTACAGCCCACATCACCTGTCCTGTACAGTACATGACCAGTTTGAATGTGCAGGGATTTAATCTGCTCTGTACAGTGGGAACCGAAATGATAAAACCATCTGCTTTGGTAAACTGTGCTATCTCCGTGCCTTGTTTGGTGGGATATTTTACAATGGGGCAGCAATCCCATTTGTATGCAATTTCTGTGTATTAATTCACATGAGGAATAACAACATAAGGAACTGTGTTCAGTCTTCTGCCAAGATTTAGACTGTAGATTCCCAGCTGCACCTTGATTCACATGTTAAGTCCATCCCATTATCTCAAGTTAAGCCACATCACCATATCTGCTATTGGGGACTACTTTTTAGCAGTGTTGTGACACATTTTGTGCACTAGTGAGTATTTACAGCAGTAGGATGGTGTATGAGTGACACATAAAACTAGTGCTGATGGCAAAGACGGAACATGATAATAGTAACACAATGGAGTTCTATGGCACAGGAGGATAAGAAAAATCTGCCTCTCTCTACACAAGCAATCCATTCTCGGTTAATGCTTTTTCATGGGATGTTTTTATTGATATTCAATGAATAACATTGTAACACTTTGTAATGCAATGCCACTGTATGCTACACCTTTTGTATGATTTTAACTAAAATTGAACATTCATTTTAAAAGAAATAAATGTTTATGTGCAGGAATCCTCCCATATAACTAACACAGACACAATGAATTCCTCTTCCTGACATGTGTTGCTGTTCTTGGCCCTGACATGCTGCTTGTTAAGTGTCCAGCTGACAATGGACAGCGGACAGAGACAGGCCCGGCTGAGTAGGTCCCCGGCGGCGCCACCACACTCAGAGAGATGGATCCCGGCGTCACGCTGCATTTGTTGAAGGAGGTTTGGATTTGGCAGCCTGTCAGGGCAGCAAGAGGACCGCTGGCACTGGACTCTGGACGGTCAAACCACAACCCTGCCAGCATCGGCCCAGGCCTTCATTCAGTTAATTATTACCCTGGCACCGCTGTCGCCGTGCCAACAGGCCATGAGACGTATTAGGTCTCCTGAATAGACTGTTTATGGAGATGGCAGCGAGTGATAACATCCTGCACTCATCTGGTTATATAACTGATTTGGCGTGTAGGGGCAGTATGACAATCAACGCTCCCAAATGATCCACACTTAGTAACATATGGCAAAGAGATGTGGCAGTCAGAGCCGGACAACGCTTTCCGAGCTTTCTGCTTCTTTTTTGCCGGCTCAGCCATGGCGATAGTGTAAAAAACTCCATTGCTACTTTGTTAGCCGGTTCCTGAATGGGGGGTGTATGTGTTCAGTGCCGTTAAGCGGTTGTTTTCATGGCGGGACCTGACATCCCCCGATACTTCCTGATGCTGAGGCGGTTCGCTCGCCGACCCAAAGTATCAAGGTTTTTTTTTTCCGCTCACAGGCACTAGGGGGATGACAAAAAAAGTCATCCAACCATTCCAGTGACTCCTACGCTAATGGATTAAGGTAAACTAAGCTAAAAACTACAGAGTTCCCCTTAAACAAGTTGTTCTAGCAACCAACATAGTAATAACCTAGATTAAGATTATGTGAAACCCAAGGACGTGTTACAAAAGTACAGCCAGACAAGGGAAAATAAAATAGTAGGCCAACACAAGCATGGACTACAAGGAAGAGGAAAAATGGAAGAGGGGCATAATTTAATGTTGGCTACTTACGCACAACCACATCCAGCTCTAAAACATTATTTTACGAATGAAATAGACGTTCAGGGATGGTTTTAAATCGTTTAAATTGTCTCCATCTGTTGAAAGCCCAACCGAGTGTGACACGTTGTCTTTCTCTTTCCAGTTTAGCTTTTAGTTGTTCTTGGTTGGTTTCCCTTCTTTCCTGTGATGGCCATGCCCCAGGATCAGCCACAACTACAGCGGAACTTTAGAATACAATCAGGACTATGTAAAGAAATCTCTGCTACCGTGGACCTGGCTGGGTACTCAAACACAAGCTTTTCCGGTGTTACGAAATATATCTGTGACCCATCAGAATGTGTTACTGTAACATCGTCTACCTGCCGCAAATCATTCTGTGACGAAACAAAGACAACGTCATTCCGTCTACTTCTGTACATTAGCTCGGTCCAACCAATTACATTAATGTTTCACTGAGCCGAACGAGTGTAAACTCCCCGATGTGAGTCGAGTGCAGATTTGAGTTGTGCATGTGTCACTTTGTGACAAGTAGCTAGCACACAAGATGCTAACGAGAGGCTTCTGTAATGTCGACCCAGTAATGTAATGGACCTACTTAACCAAGTCGGTTCACCGCTGGCTACAAGTTAGCATCGCATACAACAAATGGTGTTTGGAGCTAACGTTAGCAATCAAACAATCATAGCTAGCTAAAACGTTTTTTAAATGACTTCCATTTTCTGTTATTGTTTGTATTGAGAAAAGTTTATTATTTCATGAATTTCACTAATTTGAGTATGACATGTTTTGCCGTAAACCGTTTAAATCTGAGCATGCTCAACCCAAATATGCACTTGACTTACATCAGGGAGTGACAGCCACATTTAAAAAACATTTTGTTTAAGGAAATATTCAACTTTGGACTTCAGTTTCTTTACTTACTAACAGCCCTACCCAGCAGACAGTGGAGCTCTCTGAAGCTCCCCTGAGACACTATTGTTACAGGTTGTAAATTTGGACTGTTTAGTCTGACGTGAACTTGCTGTTATTAATGGTTCTACCAAACAACCTTTATAAGTGAATGGCCTGAAAAAGCTTTTATGAAACACTCTTTTCCCTCACACTCCTCAGCTTCCTTTGCTTTAAAGGAGGAAGAGGAAAGTGTTGCTCTAAGTGTAATGTTCCACCGTCCTGGACTTTTGATGGTTGGCTGAGATAAGAAATGCATCTACGGATGAACCTGGACTTGGTGTTGTTCCTGCCCATCATAAGTTGCTAAAGATACACAGCAAGTAGCCTGTTTTATGTCCTCCTCAATGAGTACCTCCTTTAGGAATGGCAGGGCAACATGGAGGAAGTGCTTGGGTGTGTTTACATACCCAGGTGACAAATGGGTAAGGGAAGGTACATAGGAATGAAGAGGGTGAAATGAGTCATCCTTTGCCAGTGACTGAACGCTGCTTGAGGAAGCCAGAGGACGGATGCAGGGGATTACATGGATATACAGTACTTTCAATAACTGCAACATCCACAGTTTCCACAACAGGTTCTTCATTTCCTTCAGACCTCAGTCAAACAGTATACAATTAATGTTATTAAAGTGCCAGACCAGTTTTTTCCTTTTGATTTACTACAAATAACAACACCTGATTTCACAGCTAAGCATTTGGTCATGCACATGTAGGTTACATAGTTTGGTTTGTCAAATCATACATAGTATTGTCCTTTGATAATTTAACTGTTAACCTTTCTAACTATGGAATGTGTTGGACTGAGATCTGTGTTGAACAATAAGTGACACTGTGTTATGTGCCTCTGCTTGGGGCAAACTGAGATAGACTCGGCTGTGACCTTAAAGCCAGACAGAAAGCTTGGCCGTACGCAGCCAGGTTCCAGCGCTGGTGATCAGGCATGAACCAGAAACAATGGAAGTTAATTTTCCTTCAGTTAGCAAGAAGAAGTCATTGTTGTCGAGTCTGTTTCTTTTACTTCATGAAATGGGTATGGGGATTCTTCAAAATCATCTTTTTAAATTTTGTCTCCAATAGCAATGTATTGCAAAGTGCTCACTGCTGTTCTGTACTTGCTACAGATCACCTGTCAGTGTGGATAAGTATGCTATGTCTTCTTGCATCAGTGGTCTATCAAGTAAATCAGAGGCCCATTTGGTAAAATTAAATTAAATGCATAGAGTTTTTTAGGTAAAAGGGATGGCAGCAGCACACACCAGACAGGTCAAAAGCCTCACTGCCTCTGGGTAGAAGCTGATCTTTAGCCTCGTGGTCCTAGCATTAAGGCTGCGCAGCTTCTTGCTGGGGGGGGTTAAACAGGTCGTGGGCTGGGTGAAAGCAATCTCTTATGATGTTGGAGGCGCAGCTCCTGCAACTGCATTTTCAGGCACTATTTTATTCTATTAGTCATTCGGTCTACATCCACAAAGTTCCACTTTTGGGATTGCTTAGGTGCTGCCAGAAATTCCCCAAATGTCCTTCTTTTTGGCCAGACGTCCATTACGTTTCTGTTACCTTTGTGTTGTAACTTTAACCTCTGGTGGATTTCTGAGGACTATGGTTACCTGGTCCTCAGATCTCTGCAGGGTAAATCCAAACAGCTAGCTAGACTATCTGTCCAATCTGAGGACTATGGTACCTGGTCCTCAGATCTCTGCAGGGTAAATCCAAACCGCTAGCTAGACTATCTGTCCATCTGAGGACTATGGTACCTGTCCACAGATCTCTGCAGGGTAATCCAACAGCTAGCTAGAACTATCTGTCCAATCTAGGACTATGGTTACCTGGTCCACAGATCTCTGCAGGGTAAATCCAGACAGCTAGCTAGACTATCTGTCCAATCTGAGGACTATGGTTACCTGGTCCTCAGGTCTCTGCAGGGTAAGTCCGACAGCTAGCTAGACTATCTGTCAAATCTGACTATGTTACCGGTCCTCAGATCTCTGCAGGGTAAATCCAGACAGCTAGCTAGACTATCTGTCCAATCGGAGACTATGGTTACCTGGTCCTCGGATCTCGGCAGGGTAAATCCAAACAGCTAGATAGACTATCTGTCCAATCTGAGGACTATGGTTACCTGGTCCTCAGATCTCTGCAGGGTAAATCCAGAGAGCTAGATAGACTATCCAATCTGAGGACTATGGACTTTCCTCTGCAGTGCTGTGGAAGAAGGTCTGGCAATGCAAGACTTTTAGTCATTTGTTATAAACTGGTGAAACAGCCCTTTATCTTGGTGTAATTCAATATGACAGCACAACAGTGTCATCTTACTGCCTCCTTACAGCTGGACGTACAGTGCTGACAGTCATGCATTTACTGCTAATCAAATCACTCCAAGTGAATCAATGATGCCGGGATAAGGTTAAAGGGGAATTCTTCTGCCACATAGATGGCCCACACAAGCAGCCCTGCTCTCTCTCTTTCTCTCTCTCTCTCTCTCTCTCTCTCTCTCTCTCTGACACACACACACACAATCAGTGTACACTGAGCAACAAATATCTGCACACACATTTCTTGAGCAGCAGCAGCTGCTCCAGGGATGTGGTGTGTGTATGTGTGTGTCCACATTTCTCCCATTTCCCAATATTAACACAGAGCTGGGATGTCCATCTGTTAATAATGCACTCAGCAAATGAGAGATAGCCACCGTGCGACATTTAATACACAGGAAATGTGAACAGCTGCCGTGTGCTGAAGAGGTGCTTTCACCACGCGGACGTGTTGGGGGGCTACTCCTTCCTCTCAGTCTGTTCTCGTAATATTAGGCCGTCTGTTGCTGTGACCGAACACACACTGAGCAACACATGCAGGAATCCAGGCGCATGCTGACATATGGAACATGCAAAAACAGCCATGTATAGATTAGAATATCAATTTCTCTCCATAACTTTACCACCATGATCTCATACAAAGCTACATATTTACAGATAATACCCCACACCTGTGGTCAGTCTCAGTTTTACCATTGAATAAGATCCTTAGAATTATGAAGCTGCTCCCATCTCACTCAAATAATTTTCTCATCATCCTCCATCAAAACATGGAGGTGTTGATCCTCACTCTGACTGCATCACACTTAGCTGTAAACTGCTTCAGTACTCATCTATGGTTACAGTCCAAAGACGTCAAAAAGGATAACAGAGATGCCAACACACTCTGAAAGCCCCTGCTGGGTATGTGTTGATATCCGGTCCATGGGTCAGGTGACAGGTGACACCCCCGCTTTTCACGTCAACATCATAAGATACACACTGAGGGGAGAGAGTTTCTTGAAATAAAATGTATACAATGTAAAAGAAAGAGATGGGTCATTTTATGCTGTGTGATGCTAATATCCAGAGGTGGAAAGAGTACAAAAATATTTTAAAAATTATTTTTACTTTACTGATCTAACTTGCAGGTTTTCAAATCTACAGGGTACAAGTAAAAGGCAAGGGAGACATCATGTTTTATAGTTATACTTTATTGATATCTTATTTATACTCATTATACTCATTTAAGTACCCCCGGGCGCCCGGGTTGGTACACATCAGTGGGCTGTGTGCAGTTTACTGACGGCCAGGATTTCCCAAACCTCCTTAATTAAATACAAACACACGCCTTCACCGAAGTGAAAGGCCGGCATAAACTCTACATCTGATCTCATAGTCTAGTAGACATAGTAGACAAACACGCACACACACACACGCACACATTCCACAGTTATAGTACGCACAGCAGAACTTCCTCTCTCACTGTCGACTCACAGTAAAATACACAGCTGCCATTTGTTCTGATGAATAAGCCCACTCAGGCCTTACCACAGTAGGTTGCGTGTACTCACTTTAAGTCAAGCTAAATAATCTTGAGTGTTTGGACCCTCACAAGCAAAACATTTAACCGTCCTCTCCTTCGTCCTGCTTCTCCTGCGGAGAAGAGATTGATGGTTGTTTGCTTTGTGGTCACACATCAGCAGGATCTGTCAGCGCCAGGGATGATGAACTAATCTCTTTAGCCTCCTTTTCTGGGCTTTCCCCTCTACGTGTGTCTATGTGTATAAGTGTGTGTGTGTGTATAAGTGTGTGTGTGTGTGTGTGTGTGTATGTGCGTACATGTGCATGGGAGGTAACTTTGCATGTTTCGGTGTCATGTGACAGCAGGTTATGTCTTCTACGAGCATGTCCTGTCTCTGTGCATTTGTCAGAGTTATCTTAATCTTCATGTGTGTGTCTGAAGATGTGTTTGCGTGTGTGTGTGTCTTTCCTCGCCATCATACGCCACATAGATCATCAGCCCATTACCTCCCACTGACCTGGCAACCCTTACAGCAACCCTGCCTGGCAGTGAATGAGCCAGCAGGCCTTTGCCCAATGTTTGCGGTGAACCTCAGGAAGGAAGTGATACCGGAGTTGGACTGCTGAACACGTGTCTTCATCAGGTCTTATAAGCTCTGACCGTGTGTGTGTGTGTGTGTGTCCAGCCATTTGTGGTGGAGTGTTTCCTGTATGCGTGAATGCTCGTCTTGTGTACACGGCTTTCCTCCACATGTTTGCGTGTGTGTGTGTGTGTGTAAATACATATGTGTCGTGTAGGTATTTGCGGTTTAGTGTTTCCTGTACGTGTGAATATGCGTGCTATGTGTTACATCCATGTGTGTACACAGCTCTGTATGTGTGTATGTTAGCCTCTAGTTCCCCCGCTGATCCTCCTTAGCTTCCTGAATCAAACAGCCCACTGGATTCCTCACATAAATCTGCCGGGTGCGTCCGAGAGTGCACCTACATAAAAAATGGTAGTTTCTTGGGTTCAAGAGGAGATTTGATGGCGTTAAGAGATGCAGAAGTCACACACAGGAAAAGGAACAGAGACAGGAAAGGGAGGGGGGTGACATATAGGGATGCATTCATTCACTCCCTGACTTGTGGAATTTTTAGCGCAGGGGAATTTAGCAAAATGGAGATTCAGAGGGAGTGCACGTCTCCTCTGAGTGTGTATGTATGCGTCAGTAATCAATAGAGGTCTGCACCAAGACAAATACCTTCATCCTTTAGAAGTGCTGCTTACTGACAGTGAAGTTGCCATGTTTTAGTCTGCTGGGTTACAAGATGAACTGAGATTCTTTAAGTCAAGTAACGCAAAGTTATTATTTAGTAAGTGGTATCAGTTAAATGTAGTTAAAGGTACCATGCCATGGTGCTTCTATATATACCTTAGTGGTCCCTAATACTGTATCTAAAGTATCTTTTATATAGACCTTAGTGGTCCCCTAATACTGTATCTGAAGTCTCTTTTATATAGACCTTAGTGGTCCCCTAATACTGTATCTGAAGTTCTTTTATATAGACCTTAGTGGTCCCCAATACTGTATCTAAATTCTCTTTATATAAACCTTAGTGGCCCCTAATACTGTATCTGAAGTCTCTTTTATAGACCTTAGTGGTCCCCTAATACTGTATCTGAATTCTCTTTATATAGACCTTAGTGGTCCCTAATAATGTATCTGAAGTCTCTTTTATATAGACCTTAGTGGTCCTCTAATACTGTATCTGAAGTCTCTTTATATAGACCTTAGTGGTCCCCTAACTGTATCTGAAGTCTCTTTTATATAGACCTTAGTGGTCCCTAATACTTTATCTGAAGTCTCTTTCCCAGAATTCAGCCTTGGTCCAGAATTCCAGCCAAGATTCAGTCCCACTATGAGCTTCCTTAGTATTTTCAGTTTCTGAGTCTGTAGCTTTTGAGAGGAGGGGGGGGGGGTGGTGAGGTGAGGGGGGTGTAATTGGTGGGGGGTTGGCCTTGACAAACTGCCACTTTGCTCGTTTGAAAGCCATGATGTCGCTCTGATATCGGCCAAATTCTCTGGGCGGGTAAAGCAGAGAAAGGAGGTAGGGAGGGAGGTGACCTTGCCTCTTATGACATCATAAGGAGCAAGATTCGGCCCTGCTGTGGTTCAATGCTCATTGTTGGATTGGGGTGTCATTGTGCCACCATAAGGTCCTGCAACAGTAGATCAGAAAGCCCTGAAGTAGCACTTTTTTTCTTCTTGTCTGCAAGTGTTCATTTTTCACAAAAAAACACAATTAACAAACTAATTTTAATGTCAGTAATTGTAATTGCGCTACTTGGTTAAAAAATATATTTAGTTACATGTTTGTTTTTCACTCTGTTAGTTATTACACACAGTCTCTCATTTTGAGACCTTCCTCCACAGCTCTGTGGAGAGAGAAGTAGTTTTAGTTGTCAACAGAAAACTCTGATAGCACAGATAGTCTAGCTAGCTGTCTGGATTTACCCTGCAGAGACCTGAGGACCAGGTAGATGGCGGTCATAGCCTTACCAATCTCCGTGGCAAGCTCGAGGGGAGGGCGCCGGGAGTTGTGGCCAGCGCGGAGGCGGCGGAGGCAGTAAGGCGATGTTGTTTTTGTGCCGCCAGCCCCTGGGGGGCACATTGGTGGGCCCGGTCAGTGACTTGAGCGCACACTTGATCTGGGGAGAGGGAGGCGTGGGCTTCCGGTGGCCGAAGAAAGTAGCTTTCGGAAGCAAAATGGACGCCAGGCTCCCCTCAGGGGAGGGACTGAAGGAAAACCTGCGTCCGTATCGCCCTGAACCGAGTAAACGGGGCATAGCGAGAGACGGGAGCCTTCAGTTTCCCCGGCTGGGAGAAAGCCTCTCCACAAATGGCGCGAAGTCCGCGAAGGCGGCCAGAGTGGGGCCCGTGAAGAGGGCGGCTCCTGGGCATAAAACATCACGCTCAAAAGGCGCGAGCGGGGGGGGCAGTCCGCCGGGAGCGTATGCCTCTAAGCTCCGCCCCTCTATGATCTCGGCAGGTCGGCGAAGAGAAGCCTTAGCGGTGGAGGCTGGAGCGGGTGGGGCAAAGGGGAAGGCCGCTCGGGCGGTGCCCCAGGCCGTTCGGGAGACGGAGAGAGCTCCCGCGGGGAAAGCATCAATCGCCGTCTCGAGGCCCAATCCCCCAAAGGGGAGGAGGGGGACCCTCCCAGAGGGGAGGGGGGAAACCGGTGATGGAGGCGCTGTCAGAGAGAGCGGAGTCAGCGGACTCATGCTCGTGAAAACGCCGTCCGTAGCGGCTCCAAGGTGCCGCCGGATTCCTGTCTGTCTGCCAGCTGCCGTCTCCGTCCCCGCCAGCCTGGCAAACCAGAAAAGCTTCGCGCCGTCGAGTTAGCTCTTTAGACGACAGGCGGGCGCAAAACTGGCAGGAGGCGTGGCGGGTGAGAGCCTGGCGGGGTGAACGGCACCCCGGCAGGCCTCGCAACGGGGTGGAGGTCCGGCGGAAGGATGTAGCCGGTCCGGCAGGAGGGGCAGACACGGGCCACGGCGGAAGGTCTTGAGCTGACTCATACTGGAAGTTGAAAGAAAAGTGGGGTGAACAACGGGTCCGCTTGTATATATGCAGTAAATGCGGACGTAGTTGAGGCCCGAGCTGGACGCTAGGGCGGGAAAGAAAATCTTCACGACTGCGCATGCGCGAAGGGATAAACCCCAATAGCGTAGCCCTTAGAGGGCGGAGCCTATACGAAATAGAACCATAGTCCTCAGATTGGACAGATAGTCTAGCTAGCTGTCTGGATTTACCCTGCAGAGACCTGAGGACCAGGTACCCATAGTCCTCAGATTGGACAGATAGTCTAGCTAGCTGTTGGATGTACCCGCAGAGACCTGAGGACCAGGTACCATAGTCCTCAGATTGGACAGATAGTCTGCTAGCTGTCTGGATTACCCGGAGAGTGTTAGGACCAGGTTAACCATAT
>NC_045744.1:1010166-1013785 GCF_008692095.1 Etheostoma spectabile
ATAGTCCTCAGATTGGACAGGTAGTCTAGCTAGCTGTCTGGATTTACCCTGCAGAGATTTACCCTGCAAGAGATGTGAGGACCAGGTAACAATGGTCCTCAGAAATCCACCAGAGGTTAGAACACCAACACAAAGGAAGCATTCGGTGATGGACTTCCGGCCATAAAGACCGAAGCCCAGCGGTATTTCCGTATATCGGACCCATCCCAAAAGTAAAAATGTAGTTTCTGTCTCCCTCTTCAGAAGAGGTCATCACTGTAACTTCACTCGAGTTTCTGCACGGGAAAGTCACCGGACGCCGCGATCTTCAGAAATCCAGAGAGTTGTGTGGAGCTGATCTTAAAGGTGCCCTGCCCCAGAAAACCGTTTTTACTTGTATGTTTTTAATATATCCGGTCCATGTGTGTGTGTTATTGGGTGAATCTGAAGATGAACTGCTACCTCCTCTGTCAGCTCTAGCCACTGAAAAGAGGAGAAATCAGACCAATCACAACAGTTTGTTAGTCTGACATCATGCTGCCTGAGCTCATTAATATTCAGGAGCTGGGTAAAGGATGCTGATAGCTAATCAGAGTCGAGCAGCTTAGCTGGTTGAACATTAATGAGAACTGGCCCAAATGGAGCTGAGTCTTCCTGCAGGCTTTCTATATCACGCTAGAATGGCTTCAAACAAGGTAACCATGGTAACCAAGTTACAGAGTCCATGTTAGAACTTTAAACATTACCATAAAGTTATGAAATACGTGTGGCTAGTTACCTTTTATTAGCTTTGTAGCAACTTATTTGGCAATGGCTTGAATGTAACAGACATTTATTACTATCAAAAAGTTACCTACTGAAGCTTTTAAGTTGTCTTCTTAGTTAAACGGCATACTTAGAAATAGGAAGTGATCTGCTAAAATTGACAACAGTGTTATACATGACGCTATCATTTGCGTGGTAGTGTATCACAGAAAATGACAACATGACAGCACAAAGACTCACAGCTTCTTTGTCACCACCGTCAACCCGTCTCCTTTCTCGAAGCGCCATCTGATGTAAGGTTCAAGAAGACCAACAGCACACAAAGCACACTGGACCACATGAAGACAGATCCAGCGCCCCGACAGTAGCCTGCTTGTCTTCCTCTGTGTTTACATGCTGGCTTCCTGTGTCTCAGTTAATCAGTGGGATCTGGGTGTCTGCCTGGCTCAGCGCTGGATAGAAGGAACAGACTAATCTCCTGGAGGAGAGAGCCTGTGTGTTACTCATAATCACAGTCGTGCAATAACAAACCACCATCCCAAATTATACAAAGGGCCAGACTAGCTGCTCATTTTCTGGCATGCATTGGGAGGCGACATCACTGCACGCCGGAAGAATGTCTAACCATTCACACTTTTCCCAAAAAATGATGTTTGAGTTATTAAGTTTCTTGCATATTATTATTATTATAATTATTATTTTGGATTACTTTTAGACAGTGGTGGAACTCAACTTCTATACTTCATTACAAATATTGAGGTACTTGTACTTTTCTTGAGTCTTTTCTTTTCATGCCACTGTCTTTAGCTTTAGTTACTAGTTCCTTTAGTTACTAGTTCCTTTAGTTACTAGTTCCTTTAGTTACTAGTTACTTTAGTTACTCCACTACATTCACCTGACAGCTTTAGTTAACTGTTACTTTAGTTACTAGTTCCTTTAGTTACTAGTTACTTTAGTTACTAGTTTACTTCTAGTTACTCCACTACATTCACGACAGCTTAGTTACTAGTACTTAGTTACTAGTTCCTTTAGTTACTAGTTACTTAGTTACTAGTTACTTTAGTTACTCCACTACATTCACTGACAGCTTTAGTTACTGTCCTTTAGTTACTAGTTCATTTAGTACTAGTTACTTTAGTTACTAGTTACTTTAGTTACTCCACTCATTCATCTGACGCATTTAGTTACTAGTTACTTTAGTTACTCCACGAATTCATCTGACAGCTTTATTTACTAGTTCCTTAGTTACTAGTTACTTTAGTACTTCCACTACATTCATCTGACAGCTTTAGTTACTAGTTACTTTAGTTACTCCACGACAGTCATCTGACAGCTTTATTTACTAGTTTCTTTAGTCTAGTACTTTAGTTACCCACTACTTCATCTGACGCTTTAGTTACTAGTTACTTTAGTTACTCCACTACAGTCATCTGACAGCTTTAGTTACTAGTTACTTTAGTCACTAGTTACTTTCGACATTAAGATTCCTGCACACTAAACTACACATGTAGATTACAAAATCAGATGTTTTATTATAGAGTAACCTAGCAACAATATAACGACCCCCAGCTGAGATGATGAGACCATTAAACACACAGCTGGTTGGATCTTTTATACTTTCTACAACAGGAGGATTCTTCTGCTTTGAGTACTTGTATTTTTAATACTTCAAGTACATTTTCCTGATGATAGTTACTGACTTTTCTCCACCAGCAATCTTCTGCTTGTCTTCTTACTCCAGCTCCTCCGAATGCCAAATATTTCAAGATAATCTCCTGAATCTCAGTGACTGCTGCCTATCTTAATTAACTGTTTGTGGTGTCCTCCCTCGCTGATTTATCGAGCAGATTGAAAAATGATGGCCGCCACCGGTCGGGCCTTTGTGCTCAGATTTGTGTTGCAGATTCCACAGCTGACTATTTAGCAAGGAGGAGGTCAGGGCGTGTGTCTGCTCGCCCGCCTTAGCTAAACTGTGTGGCATTTTTTTGTTTGCTTTTGTCTGTTCCTTGTGTATGTCTGTGCGTATCTCGATCAGGATCTCCCATCATTCCACACTTTGTTTATTTGAGATGAAGGCTTCCTGTGCTTGTTGGGGGCATTGGGTTCTTCTCTATACAGAGATGTGGTACCTTCCAGGGCAAGCTCTGCGAGTTGTTTATTAGGCCACTTGTTGCACTAGTGACAGAGTTTAACCCTCCTGTTGTCCTCGGCTCAAATCTGAAAATATTCTATATCAGAACTATGATCAAAGAAAGTTGAAAACTTAGACACTTTCCTAGGAATAGATTAGAAAATAACTTTTAATTTAAGTTGACTCTTTATGAAAATGACAATTAACACTCTGTTGTTATTACACACTACACACAGGCCTGAAATACACACACACGCTCCGGTCCTATACATGCACTAATGGAGAGAGGTCAGAGTAGGGGGGGCACATGCTCCGGTCCTATACATGCACTAATGGAGAGAGGTCAGAGTGGGGGGGGCACATGTCCGGTCCTATACATGCACTAATGGAGAGAGGTCAGAGTGGGGGGGGGGCACATGCTCCGGTCCTACATGCACTAATGGAGAGAGGTCAGAGTGGGGGGGGCACATGCTCCGGTCCTATACATGCACTAATGGAGAGAGGTCAGAGTGGGGGGGCTGCGACAGGCACCCTGAGCGGGTGGGTTCAGTGCCTTGCTAAAGAGCACATCAACAGTGCCCAGGAGGTGAACTAGCACCTCTCCAGCCACCAGTCCACCAGTCCACTTTGGTCCATATGGGGACTTGAACCAGCGACTCTCCGGTTCCCAACCTAACTCCCCACAGACTTATTATAAATAATATGTTGTTATTTATAATTGTACAGCACTTTGGGGCGGTAGTG
>NC_045744.1:1013795-1014406 GCF_008692095.1 Etheostoma spectabile
AATGTGCTATATAAATAAACTTTGACCTTGACCTTGACCTTGACAGACTGAGCTACTGCCACCAATTTCTGAATGAATGACATTGAATTTTACTTTATACTGCATACTTTTTTAGTGTACACAACTTTGGCTTTGAACACTTCCTAGATGTATTATATGAAGTTAAAAGACGTTTGGTGAATTTGACACACAAAAAAGAAAAATATATTCACCACATGATGAATACTGTTGAGTCCATTCTTTGCTGCCCATTCAGTGACGCACACACACACACACTCACACACTCACACACACACACACACACACATACACACACACATTAATTTTCTAAACCAACATGTTTTGACCTGACAATGACATCCATTAGAGGACCTCTCAGAGTTAAAGCCTCCCTGGTTGATCCTGACGTCCATTTTACTTTCAGCTCAGGTATGTGGCACTCCACACTGGGTTCCTAAAGAGGTTTTTAAGTGTGTGTTTAGCCTACGTGTGTGTTTGTGTGTGTCTGTGTGTGTGTGTGTGTGTTGTTCAATAGGAATTTCTGGTTTTTAGCGCTCGTCGCGCTCTGCTGCTTCTTTGTGCTGCTGCCTGAGAGGAGAGCAGCGATGGGG
>NC_045744.1:1014416-1015847 GCF_008692095.1 Etheostoma spectabile
TGACAAAGAGGAGGAGGCGGTGGGGTGGGGGGGGTCAGCTCTCAACCACTTCAACACAATCAACAGAAAGCTCTCCTTGCTGCTGCTCTCAGACCCCAAAAAAACAAAAAACACACCCGTACCATAAAAACACAAGGATTAATCCTTGCTAAAAAAGGAGAAAATAGATATCTAATCTTAAAAGTGTGCTTTTCAGGACGGCTGTAAACTGTCTTAGTCAACGCCATAATCAGTTCGTTGGTTGTTGGCAGATGTGTACAATGCTATGGAATAATGCGAGTATAACCTCAACCTGAGTTGGAAACTTGATTGTTTTCAGGAGAACCTGAAACCGGAGGATATGTACTATGCTGCAGGGATGTCACATGAATATGTACATTGTTATATGTCTAAAAATTCAAAATAAAAAACTAAACAGAAATTCACTTGTGCAGAGACACTTTAGAATTTTGGAAATTGTTGTCCCACTAAAGTCCAAAGGTTCGTTCATCCAAAGGTTAATTGTCATCTCCAATATTAGACATCCAAAAAACACTTCCCACAACTCTCTACTACCACTCTAAGACACACAAATCTAACCACACAAAATGTTACACTTATTTACCAGGGCAGACACACACATTCCTCACATGAGCAAACACATCATGCTTAACTAAAAACTAACCAATCACTGCTTTAGTATAGACCTATACAGAGGTCAAAGGTCAGATTACCTGTTCTGAACAATGGATGCCAACAATAGTCAGAGAGCAAGAGGAGGAGAGACAGGGGAAAAGGAGGAGGAGGAGGAGAAGGAGGAGGAGGGGGAGACAGGGGAAAAGAAAGAGACACGCACACACACACACACACACTCTTTACTCTAAAAACAACACCGTTGGTTTACATACCGTATATTTGTAGTTGTGTTGTCTTGTTTCATGCTACTGTATACAATACCCTGCTACTTTTACAAATGTAATGTTTGCCCAATTAAATTCTTCTGTTTGACTTTAACATTGTAAGATTACTTCCACTCTAGAACATTGCTGATGTAGATATCATCCTATGAAAGACACAAGAGCTTTAATTTAGAACAGCAGTGTGTACATGGTATATCCAAAAATGCACTATTGTGAAGAAAGTGTTTGTGATTTGATGCAAATGCTTCATTTTGAACATATAAGGCATTTTTAACTTTGTGTGTGCTGTTTTGGAAATTGTGTGTAGAGTTCTGAAAAAGTAGAGGTGTCTGTAATCAACTGTAAAAAACTAAGAGTTTAATGGAAGCAATATGAAACTGTGAAAACAGTATATGACAGATCAACTAGCTATATAGGGGTCATAAAGCAGGCTAGGCTGCTGATAAACATCACGGTAGTATATACAGTAAGAGACTATTTCTGTGTGTGTGTGTGTGTGTGTGTGTGTGTGTGTGTGTGTGTGTGTGTGTGT
>NC_045744.1:1015870-1016953 GCF_008692095.1 Etheostoma spectabile
TGTGTGTACACACACAGGTATGCAATGTGTAGCTATGTCTTCTTGCTGCCGTGTGTCCCATTTTCAGTAGGAGCCTACAGAACAGATGCACCCAGTTTTGTATGTTTCAAGATGTTATAATGCACACCCTGAGTATGTAAAGTCTTACATTTATGAGCCTGTGTGTGAGTGTCGATATGTGCTCACACACACACAGTCAACTGAAGCTATCTGATTGGCTGTGGCCATTCCGAGCTGCTGTGTGCATGCCTTAGACTCTGCTTGCATCCTGTTTATCTTCCAGCCGAACCTGTTGCAGGCAGCTCACTAATTACCATGGGACGGTGCCAAGCACTCCAGTGACAGATGTTTCAGCTGGATGGTGGCTAATGAAGATCAGCTGGAAAACATCCATTGGACTATCCTCTTGAGGGCTCCCATGATTCATTATGCCTGCATTTCTGCCAGAGGCCACTGGATCCACATTATCAGCCAGCACAGATCCCAGTCAATGTGGAGGCAATGAGCTAAGGGCTCCTTTTTTAAATGACTACAGTGTTATTGACACATTTTGTATTCAGTGGAAGCAATATTGTCTTTTAATTAGCCGGTCATTAGTTTTCCAGTTAATACCCTTTGGCAGTTTAGCATTTAATGACATTCATCCATTGCTGGAGGAAATAAAATTGGTTTAATTACCAAACTGTCTAAGAAAACAATGTCTGTGACTGAAAGTTGTATTCCATGATGTTTTTTTAATTAGTAATATTAAGTCCATCCGTACTGTGTATGGAAACTCTTACAATGGAGTATGTGTGACTGCAGGAACTCTCCATTATCTGCCATGGACAAAATGTTGCCCAGCTCTTTCAGGTCAAACCTGTCTGACATGTCAAAGCTCTCTAAGTTAGTCTAATTATATCTGTATCA
The DNA here is from genome assembly GCF_008692095.1 of Etheostoma spectabile. Taxonomy (NCBI): domain Eukaryota; kingdom Metazoa; phylum Chordata; class Actinopteri; order Perciformes; family Percidae; genus Etheostoma; species Etheostoma spectabile. The sequence continues at coordinate 1,016,780 of NC_045744.1, forward strand.
ATATTGCATATTGCACCATCACTTCAAGAGTACCTTTGATTTTGTTCAACCTGGACCCTATGTTCCTATGTCTCTGTGTCTAAGTGACTGATGGAACAACAATCTTTGACATCGGTCCAGTATTAAGAGAAATCTCTGCAGTCTGCAGCGGAGAAACAAGCTACAATGGAAGTT
>NC_045744.1:1016963-1018165 GCF_008692095.1 Etheostoma spectabile
CTGTCCAGCTTGTATTTATGTTCACTAAAGTACTCGTTTTCCCACTGACAGACTCAGATTTTTACTCTGACAACATTATGGAGAGGATTTCTAAGGAGGTCAACCTTTCTGTTAAAGAGTAAAATCCTTTTTCTAAACATCAAGTTACATTGCGTTCCCTAAAGCCACCAGGCTCCATGTAAATGAACATTTTAGCATCGTAAAATACACTTCCTTCAAGTCAACGGAAACAAAATAAAATTATGAAAAGCCGTTTTCGGTCGTCTTTACAGTTTTCCAACTATCACACTTCTAGTTTTGGTTGAACACATGGTTTACTCATTTATATATGTAAATATGTACACGCTAAAAGTATTGGGTTTTTTAAATGGAGTCTGGTGGGTTTAGCGCTAGCGACTTCAGAGCTGTTTCTGGCTAAACAGAAAGGTCTCAGCAAGGTTTTTAAAAAGGTCTGTCTCTGTAGGGATCCTTGCCATAATGTTGTTAGACACCTGGAAGCTTTATTCAGTATTGCACATTCTCTTCACTGTAGGATATTTGATTTAATTTTAGAATTAAGCTGATTAAATCTAGACTCTTTCTAGGTTTGTATAAATAAAACAGAGATACTCAATCTCATATCTCAGACATTCATCATCACCTCACTGAGAAATCTTTCTGAAACACACATTTATGACACATAGATTCATAGCCTTTTTTCATATCCCATTTCAAACCGGCTCATTAGTCCTCATTATTATCACCCGTGGTTAGCGAGGTGGCGAAGCAGCCATACAGACGGCACTCACACCGGACAGCTTCAATAACTGTCAAAGCTCCACAAGCGGAGCATGTATGCTAATCACCCCAGAGAATACAGCCAATTGATTCTAATTGGTTTGCTTCCAATGGCGGAGAGGCGGACAAGGGGTTACTCTCAAGGTTCGGCTGAATGGAGGCCGGTCTAATCCAGCACACAATGAGGCATATGGGGCTGTGTCTTTTCCAAATCTGTGGACAGAATAAGGACTAAAGCCCGAGGTTCTCTCCTCTAAAGGGGCTAAGCCTGAATGACTGGGAGTGGCCTGGGAGCCAGAACGCATAATTGGCGCACTGCCTTCCTGCCGGGGTGTAAATCACAAATTAATGAATTCTGGTTTGGTTAAAAAAAAAGAGATGTATATGGATAGATGGATGGATAGATAGAGAGACATAGATGTTAT
>NC_045744.1:1018175-1020477 GCF_008692095.1 Etheostoma spectabile
AAAAAAAAACATGTTCAAACGTAGTGCTACTGTCTATGTAATTTATAAGTCTATAGTTATAATATTGTAAAGCATACATACTCTATTGCTCTAAAATATATATACATATATACATATATACTGTATATACGTACATTTTATACACATACACACATATGCTGTATATACTATATTGTATGTACACATGTTGTATATATATTTACATATTTAAACATATACTGTATATTCACATACATAAATAAATATAAATAGTTCCCATTTTGAGTTCACACATGAATACGGAGGCTGGTGTATTTTAGCACTGCTAGTTAGCGTCATGGCTCTAGAGATGGAATTGTTGGTCTGTCAGTTGGTCCACTACTTTAGTCCAGACTGAAATATCTCTACAACTATTACTATATGTATACAGATTAAAAAGGAATTTGTACAGACATTCATGGTCCCCAGAGGACAAATCCTAATTTTGGAGATCCCCTGACTTTTCCTCTAGCACCACCATGACCTTTACGTTTGTGGTTTTGAATGAAATGTCATGCCCAAAATGTATGCCTCCCGTTGAAAGGAACTGTAATGATAACGTTTTTTTGGTGCATTGCTACCGTGGGTCCGACCAAGGCCTTACCCTTCCACTATCTGGCATTGCCAGAAACCCTGAATGCTTTAGTCTCTGCTATTTACTCTGGCAGGACAGCATCAGCATACCGTATGTGACATTATGCACTCTCCAAACTAACTCTGTAAAATGCCCAAATCTGAGGTCAAGAGTGTTACCCCGTCTGTACCAGTGATGTGTGTGAAGTATTACGTAAGAAGAAATGTAACCTTATATCCATACAGCTCCTTCAGGCCGTGTCCATACAGATGCTATCCTACCAGCTCCACACCAAACGCCATAATCACCTTATTCATGCTGATTCCAAAAGAGAGAGAAGCCAAGCCGATCTCTCCCAGTTTGTCCATTGTCGAGGGGCTATTAGTGCTCTGGTTTCCTGGTCACATTTGAAGGGACCGTATTGGTTTTCACTTGAAGCCTGGCCTCCGTGGTGCAGGTGCCCCACAGATTCAGTTTCAAGCCCTTTATGCTAAGCACTTGCCATCTGCTTGATCTGACTTTGCAGGCAGGTCTGATGGTGGGGAAAGAAATCTTATGCTTAACTTTTACATTTGAGTATGTGTGTGTGTGAGTGATTGACGGCAAGAAGAGAGAGAGTAAGGGAGAGCGAGAGAGAGGGAGAGAGAGAGAAACAGTAAGCAGAGGAAAGATTAGGAAATGTGAGCTTCACTGCAGGAGGCCTCCATTTCTGTGTAACAGAATATCTTATAGTTGCATCGTTTTGGACCCAAACATGTGCATACATTGCTCTGAACAGTATCCATGCCCACCCCTGCTTTCGCCTATTTCAAAATATCCACCATACTGTATGACAACAACAAAAAACTGCACTCTGACAGCTTTCCAGTCAGAAGACAGAGCAAGGTTTGGAGGAAGATCAGGAAGACAGTTCTTCTAGGGCGAGGAATTTAAAGCATCCAGCGATGTGTACAGCGTCAAGCAGAGCGCCTGGGGGGCCGAGATGGATGCCAATCTCCCTGCTGTTTTGTCACACTGTTCCTCCTGTCAGCAGACAAAGCTGCCACGGATACAGCCTGTGTATGGAGAATGACACTTCTCGCTGTGGGACTTGGGTAAACACAACACGCACCTGTGTGATTGACGCTGAGACGCTTTTGCCTGGTTGCCTCCAACCACATGAATGTGGCAGGAGTGAGCACTGTACAGACACCTACACTGTCTTGGGAAGACGTCTGACTCAAACAAGGTTTTCACAGGGGATCATCATCTGCTTCATGTGTTGCGGAGACGACGACAATGATGATGATCGGCTCATGACGAGCCGATCATTGCATCTCAGTCAGTGGTTGTACACCAGCTACAGTAAACTACAGGAATACCTCTAAAGTCCCTCGATACCAACATGGCCTGGATTGCACAAGCCGAATATATTCTGCATGTCTCTGCAACACTCTCTAACTCCCAGTGTGCCAAAAAGCGGTGCTCGGTCAGGTGGCGTTTCTTATTGACGCAAAAAGTCTCCTTTAGTGTCATATTTGTGGGGGGTCGTAGCTCAATCCATTGGGAGTTGGGTTGGGAACCAGAGGGTTGCCAGTTTGAGTCCCCATTTGGACCAATGTACGGTGTGTGGACTGGTAGCTGGAGAGGTGCCAGTTCAACTCCTGGGCACTGCCAGGTGCTCTTGAGCTAGGCATAGACCCCCCCAATCACTCAGGGCGTTGGTCCAGC
>NC_045744.1:1020487-1023172 GCF_008692095.1 Etheostoma spectabile
CCCCCCCCCCCCCCCCCCACTCATCTCTCCATTAGTGCATGTATAGGATGCAGCATGTACGTGTAGTAGTAGTAGTGTGTAATAAAAACAGAGTGTAAATTGCCATTTCCCCATAGGGGATCAATAAAGAGTATAAAGTAAATTATAAATGAATGTTTAAACGCGCTTGGCTGGTACTCTTGGTGTCACTTTCTGACGCTTTAATTATGACATCCTGGGTCTAAATTTGGCCCGGGACCCATGTAGTGTGTCACTTCTCTTTCTCACCTGCTCTATCAAATAAAAGCAAACCGATATCCTCTTCTGCTTATTACGGGACAGTCTTACATAGAGTCTCCTACAGTGGAGGAGCCTTACTCTGTACAATTCTTACTGATACCTTTCCTCAGACAGAATACAAATTAACCAGGATTAACCCATCACTGACTCGTTAAAGAACTGCCAGTCCAGCAAATGTTACAGGTTTTTGGTCTCTCTGCCAAATGTCACCCATTAATATTCAATGTCAGGTCGGGGCAGGTTGTTTAAAAGTTGTACCACAGTCTTAAAAGAGATTTAGATTCAGCATTTTAGGGATGTATTTTGACCATGGGGTTTGTTAAAACAACAGTCAGGCCATTGTGGTTAAGCTGGGAGTCTAATTTAGCAAAGTTACAGTAGTGATAATTAAACCTTTGTTTAAGAAGACAGTCTACGAGGAAGAGATGAAGGTACATGTGGGAAGTAATCAGAATATAACTTACAGGGACAGAAAGAAAGACACTCGTGAAAATGGAAGCTCCCAAAGTGAATAACAGGAAAATGTAGGAACACAGGAAAATAGATAATGAGGAGGGAAGAGGAGAGCATTCAGAAAAGACTACAATGTTAACTGTAAATAATAATCTACATTACATTTTGAGTCTTTCTTAGCTTATAAACATACAGTCTAAATCAAATATTAATTTAGTCTACTTTAGAGGAGAGAACAGAGGTGAGAACAGATTTAAGATCTTAGTTCTTCTGCCCATTTAAGCACTTTTAATTGTATCTTACTCTACTAATTTGGATCAGGAAATGTGGAAAGGTTTAGTAATCAGGTATGATTATATCAGCCACCCAGAAGCATAAATACAGCACAAATCAGTGAAACGGCAGGTTTAGCATACAAAGTACTCAGTTCACAGTAAGTTTTGAAATGTCATGAGTGTTTTTTTCATTCAGTATGTGTCAGCTTGTGTGCAGAAAGCTCATGTCAGACTCAAACTAACATGCATGCGGGCCTGGGGGGTGCAGACAGTTTGCAGTTGTGTGCCACATTTCAGTGCATGTTGCAGAGTCTGAGAGGGAGCGAGAAGCTGCTACTTCCCCACGCCACCACGCTACATAGCAACCATGTGTTTTTCAGTTTGCGTCTTTCTGGAGATGACACAAACTGTCGAACATATGTGCGAAAGGTGCACACATGGATAGATTTTAAACGTTGCAGGCAACCGTGAAAAGCAAAAGTAGCGTGGGAAACGGCAGCGCAAACATTGCGTTTTCAATCTGAGGGAAGCAACTTGTCAACTTTGGAATGTTGATGCAAAAGCAAATGTCAGCGCTAATTATTTCTATCACTGGATGAAAACATCAAGATTAAGGCCAGTGTGAGAGACGTAAATCAGACATGTTTGGCCTGTTGTGGGGGCCTGTCCTTGCAGGTACAGTGTGTGTTTGGCCAGTGTCTGCTCATCTCTCGTTGTGGTGCATCTCCCGAGAAGCCACAGTGGAAAAGGTCTCAAAGTAAAAAGAGTCTGTAGCCCAAGGTTCAGGTAGGGTTCCAGTGTGGCATCTAACAAAAACTATTTATAGTTAGTTAGTTAGTTAGTTAGTTATAGTTACAGAATTTTCTCCAGCTACACCTGGGAACATTTCACCATGAACCACAGGCTACTCATAATGACTTACCGTGAGCCAAAAGGTTGTCTGGCTCGCAAACCTGATAACCCCACAGTGTCATCGAGATGATGTATGTACAGCAACAATACCAAGACACCCTCTAGCAGTTCATGGAATGACATATCCATAACCTGGAAATAAAAAATTGAGCTTCTGAAAGGAAGGTCAGTGGTGTCTGTCAGCCAATCAGAGAAAATGTAAGGTGACCAGGTCAGGGTTACTGCAGGTTTTACCAAGTCAAATTTAAGACCTTAAGAAGACCTTTTTGATACTTTTATTAACAAAATCTACGACCTACATTACAACATAAAAGTACAACGATATGCAGAGTCACAAATCTACTTGCAAGTAAATAATGTATTCAAATTATAGCCCAGGTTTCAGTGTGGCGTCCAACAAAAACAGAGACAGCATGTTTTCCATTTACACCTGGGAACACTTCACTGTGCACATGGAGTAAGAATAATCTGTACGCGTACAGCAAATTATATTTGGATTAGCAAAAAAAATAACTACAACACCACAGAATTTAATAAAAAAACATTTCAATTAGCATTACATGTTATATGGACGTACGGAAATTAAGAACTGTTTAAAATTATTTAAGACCTAGAACACAACACTTCAGCCAATTTAAAGCTACAGTGTGTAGCGTCTGTCTCTCCCATGAGGAATTCTAAGTATTGACAAAACTGCCGCGACGTCCACATGATACAAGCCTTCCGTGACCACGCACCACCCCTCCTCCACACAGTTGCTAGTAGC
>NC_045744.1:1023182-1023922 GCF_008692095.1 Etheostoma spectabile
ACAGAGGATTAAAAAAACATGATGGACTCATCTGAAAGACGCCTGATGCCACCATCTTCTGAACATAGTCACACTTAGAAATCCAGAGAGAGTTGTGTTAATTAGCTTTGTAGCAACTCATTAGGGCAACGGCTGGAATGTAACGGACGTTTATTGATATCCAAAAGTTATGAACTAAAGACTTTTTGAAGCCTTACATTTTTATTTTTATTTTCAAGACCCCACAGGTACCTAAACATCCAAGCCTATCAGGGCCGCCCACTGTTTCACACACAGTGTTCAACTTCTTCCAACAGGACAAAGGTCTAGTCATACTCAAGTTGAGTTTACTGATATGGCTCAATATCTCAGTGGGCTTTACACCTTTATGACAGCCACGGTTCCTATAGCCTTAACAGAATGACTTCCATAAAGTTCATAAAAAACAACACAGGAAATTCAAAGAGGGATGGAACTTTTGAGGTGCAAAAGAAATTAAAAGTGTTTGATTGTGATGCAGAAAACTCCCCTCATCTGACTCTTACAGCCACATGCAACAACCACAGTAAGCAGTGAAGAATGGAAGAGCTGGGAGTGCAACAGGGAACTGCTCTGGCAGGTGGCATTAACAAATCCAGTAGACATCAAGGAAGAAGCCAAGGCACTCGTCTTTTACGAAAAATGTATATAAAATGCATTTAATGCATGTGGCACATTCTAAATAGAATAAGATAATATATATATATATATATATATATATA
>NC_045744.1:1023932-1026283 GCF_008692095.1 Etheostoma spectabile
TATATATATATATATATATATATATATAATATTCAACATGTTTTGGCATCCAAAATAAGCTCCTGGTTTAGATGAGGTGGACACTTTTAATGGGAACAACCATCACAACATTTTCCCCAGTGTGATATTCTGGCATAATCAATTAGCATGAAGGACTGGAGACATGCCAACATATATTTTGGTTCTTCACCCCAGGCGTATCAATATCATTTCAGTGTTTAAAGTGTGAGCTGGTTCTGCTCGCAGTGTGTCCCAGGGCAGTTGTTCTACACGCTGAAGCCAGTTGAGGATGTTACCATGGTGGTGTGCACATCAAAGTGTGGGCCATGTGTTGAACGGGTAAATTATCCTCTGATCCCCTGTGGACAGCTGGGTAGAAATGATCCGGCCAACCAATGCAGACAGTTAGCGCTTAATATTCCAAACTGCCGATCTTTCACATGGCAGTTTTCTAAACTGGCCAACTGAAAACACAGAGCTGCCAACTACTGCTTTGGATACTTGCGGGGAGTTGTGAGTAGCTATTATGGGATTTACCAGAGAGATTTACCACAGCATCATTTATACTCACATAAGGCACTAAGTGCCCAAGGAAGCGGTTATGAAAAAGTTCAAAACTTGCAGATGTCTTCAGTTATAGTTGGCCTTCAGCTCCCTGATATTAACATGAGCAACATATTTTAGGAAGCTGCTGTCATTAACACAGAGACAATTATTACCAGAGAGAAACAGGACAGAACAATACAAACTGGAACGCAAGGAACCAGGGAAGGAAGGAAGCAAGTTGTAGGGGAAATGCAATGGCCTGCCTGCCTCTGTGTGTCTTAGTTGTCTAAATAATAATAGTGTAGTTGTAAGCTAGCTGTAACCAAACTATAACAGTTTGGATGTTAAATCTTAAGTATGACATCATGCATCCTCCACTGTGTTCACATACCAGCTCTTTACTCTGCATTACTGTAGCATGACAAATGATTCAGCAGCTCCAGTATCAGTATTTGAAACTCTCCATGTTCTTTGGACTTTTTTCAGTAATGACAGAAACATCACTAATTAAGGTGTGTTAAGTTAAAAATTCCCCTGACAGGTTTCTGTGCATAATGAGATTTGTGGATCATATTGCTGTTGTTCCTACAGTAACGCAACAAGTGCCAGCATCGCCACAGCAACAGAAAGCAAGACGGGCTCCCATTGGAACCACTTTTACATTTACAGCTTTTACAGCGTTGAACAACTTCAACAATAAGCTGGGAGCAGAACAGATGCAGTTCATCATTGCTCATTGACCAAGCTGGTGACTACCTGCTGTTGGCCCACTTGACCCATCCACTCTCTTCCTCCCCACTCACCCATACATCCTCTGCAAACTCCGCCTCATCTGCCTCCGCAGCGGACAACGCGTTGACCTAATACAGGGCCCTGAGTTTACAGTAAGAGTCAAATGGCGTTTCCAAGTTAATCCATCTTCAACAAATGACTAATACCGCAGGCCGCCCAGCCCGGGTCATCCCACCTGTTGTACTGTGACAAAGAGAAGATTGTTAATTGTTTCTTTATGAGATTAATCCCCTACTTGTGTAGTTATGAAAAAAAACACAAGCATAAACAGCTGGAACAACATTCTAGCCAACACTAGCCAGAGGCGTTTGGATTAACCAAGCGTTTCATGCATATGGAACGAGCTGGATGCACAGCTGGAGGGCTTCGTCATTCTTCAAGTGCCCAAAGTTTACAGAACTACACTCGCTGTCTCATCTCCTGTCAAGTGGGCATATGGTGCTCACTGTGACAGTTATGCATTTATTAATCATTGATGTGGTCACTACCCTACAACTGTGGGGAGATAACAAATGTCAACAGCAGAAATCCCTTCTTTTTTTAATGACAGCTGTTTTTAGCAGCAGATAAGACCGAGTCTGAGAAGGTCTGAGATAACTGATACAGATATTATAAAAAAAAACACATGAATGTTTCCTCCTTATGTGTGTGTATATTTTATTTTGTTCTTTATTTATGTTTTGGATATTGTTGCATGTTGTCTGCACGTTTTTATGTTTTAGCATATCCTTTTTCGTTGTATTTGTTGTCTTTTATACTCCAACTGGTCTGCACAAACTGTCTTGTTTGATTTAAAAATATATGAAAATGATATCACAAAAAAAGAGTCCATAGAGATAAGAGTTCTGGTGGAGATTGTTGACATGCTGAATATGAAATGTCACTGTATGTTTTGCAATTTCAAAACACGCAAAGTAATTAAGGCTGCTTTGCTTTCTAAGAATTTAGAGCATTTTGCTTTCATCGGTGAATAACAGCAAATGAGGAAAGAGAGAGAGAGAGAGAGAGAGAGA
>NC_045744.1:1026293-1035453 GCF_008692095.1 Etheostoma spectabile
GAGAGAGAGAGAGAGAGAGAGAGAGATGGGTAACACACAACAAGACTGGACTCAGGAATGTTGTGTTGGTCAGTTCCACCGGGGCTCCCCAAGGCTCAACATTTGAAATATAAAAACAAAAAATACATTTTTAAAAGGCTCGGTCTGGTTGTTGCATTCAAACTTCATGCCGGTTCTACTCTCTGCTGCTGTCAGTTGTCATTTCAGGGAAAAATCAATGGAACCACCCCCCATTCACCTCCAGCACCCGGGGTTCCTCCATCAGATGCCCCGCTCCACATCCCGTCCAGTTGGATCTTCAGGTTTCCTTCATCCCTCCCCCACCTCCACCAGTGTCTAAACCAATCTCATCGGGGGGATATTCCAATATATCCATCGCCTCTATAACCCGTATAGATTAATATTGCTATGGAGTCAAAGTCTCTAAACATATCAACATATTATGCCCCATGTTCATAAATATTTCCCTCTTAGAGGTCTAAAATTTACTGTAATAAATCCAAAAATGACCCCAATGTGTCATCAGATATGAACATGCTAAGTTGAAATATTATCTTTAAATGAAAACAACGCTAATGCCAGGATTTTCTCCTTTTGAAATTTTTGTTCCGTGACAAAATGTTTGTCTGTGTGCCCCCGGACTTTCTTCTTCCCTCCTACTGTGCACTACTCTTATATAATACCTTAAAGGACACTGGAATCTGTGCAATTTCATACAGTGCAATATTTAATAGTTAACCGTTTCATTTTATTGCAGTGCAATATTTATTTATTTGTTAATACTTACTACTATTCAAAGCTATTTTAAATGTGTATATAGTTGCTCTCAAGACTCAGGACTGTGCACCAGGTCCCCCCTGTCTTTTTTCTCTGCATTACCTATACTATATGTTGTTATATTTTACATTGTTATATTTTATTTTTTTATATTTCGTGTCAACACTGTAAAGGGGTTGCTTTAATCTCATTGCACAGGCATTGTACTTGTGTACAATGACAAGAGCATTCTATTCTATTCTCTTCTCTTCTATATTAAGCATGCTGCAGTGTGTTTCAGCCTGTGAGATGCTGCATCCCGGAGCAGCCATGTGCACCAGCTAATGGATCCAAGACAAAACATTTTGTACAGCTGATAGCGTCTGTTTGCACAAGACGACCTAAATGGGCGTCAAGAGACCAAGGGAGAACAGGACATGCTTGAGACGGAGTGTTAATGGAAAAGAAGTGCTGGTGTCTGAAGCTGAACGCCGTCCCTAAAAGCATCTAATGCAAACCATATGAAGAGGATGATAAAAGGCTGTATTCATACCTAAAAACGTTTAGTTTAAGCTAATGCACAGTGGCTGCCAGATAATGCAACTCAGATTATTTGGATTACTTGTGAGAAATGGTGAAAGGTCAAAGAGGAGAGCAGTAAGAGGAACACATTTAGAAAGTGTAGACACATATATTCAGAACACTACTGACAAGTGGCTGTTAGAACTCAATCCTTTCATCACCAGTTCAAGGTGGGAAATTAATAGTTTTAATTTTGTGTGATACTAAAGCCATCGTATGTTTTCTTGCCACAGGTCAGAGCAACAGCAGCGTAGAGATTATTGAAGTTTAATGCTTGTTATGAATACATTTTTTGCTCCAGATGTTGCTTTTATGTTGCTTTACTTTCTAACACAAATTCATTATTGTAAGTGTTGGATAATTTGTCTTGTTTTAAGAGTGAATTTCTTATTTGAAGTGTTCAACTTTACACCATGATCTTAAATCCATCTTGTCAAGTGAAATTATTTTGCTGCATTTCACTTGTGAGTCAGAGTTAGTGTTTTTTTATCTGTTTTTTAGACGCTACTTTTTGCAGTGAGATGACTAGAAAAAGGTTTTCTATTTGATCAAAGCATTTGCTTGAAATGATGATACGCAAGGAATCCAAAAAAGAGCAACATCGTGTAATATTGGCCTGCAGTGGACACTTATACCACCCACACTGAGCAGCTCCCCAGCAGCTGCCCTTCTGACTTTCAGTGACCCCTATTTGTCAGGTCACACACCATCTGTGCCAGTAGTGGACATTGGGTAGCTGCTCGCCACTCCATCAATGACATCAGCCTCTGATAGGCTTCATGTGTCCTGCTTTGTGACTTCCACTGTTCAGAACTTTTATTTTTGCATACTGTGTGTGCAGACACTTATTTGTACCACACATTCCAATGCATGTGTGTGTGATTGCCGTCCTGTGTGGGCGGTTTTCTGTCATCCAGCCCTGACCTGCATTTGTCAAACGTTGAGACATTCACAGCAAAGACAGCTGGGGGTTAGGTCATCAACAAGTTAGATCTGACATGGACCAGATTGTCAGAACAAAATTGCTGAAAGAAATGCCGAAAAATACAGCAATTTAAAAACTGGAGTAAAAGTGATCCCTGCTTTCCTCTGTTCTCTAAGGCTAAATTAAGATGAGCTAAAATCACTGCTGTTCCCAGCCTGTGAGAGATCCCAGGTGGCACTTAAATTGACCTTATGCTGTCAGGAGCGTCCGCTAATTGTATGTCTTTAGCCTGGGTGGACCTGCAATGGACACTGAGGTTAGGCCTGCCATTTCTCATAGCCTGTGGCAAGACTTAACCACCTAAATTAAAAGTCTGGCGTCTTACAACATAGCACTTTCTGCAAGCTGATTGATGGTTAGATTTTCCTGTCAATGCCGGTACAAATGCTTTGTTTCATCATCACAAATCTCTGCTGAAAACCATTTACTCTTCCAGTGGTAAACATGTTGAAAACTTACAAGACACATTCATCCACTGCTCCAAACCGGGGCTGAAAATATGAGTACGCCACTTCCCACGCAAAGGCACATTTTGGGCTTTTGGGCATACGTACACTTTTAGTAAGGATCCTACGCACAGTTTTAGAAATGAGAGGCCAGGTTTTTTAACCCGGCTTACTGTTTATGTACACTGTGTAATCAGAATTAAGGATTTTTTTATGGCTATACAGTTATTTTCTTGAAGAACATATTTATCCAGTGTGCTTCATTTGTCTCTCTCTCCCTCTCTCTCACACATACTTCTCATTGTCACACCGGGAGCTCATAACTTCCTTCTTGGTCGCGCTCCAAGGGACTCATCGTTGGCTCGACCGGGACCTCATGTATTCAGTTAAACCAATCAAAGCTCCATTCATTCCACCAGCTCATAGTGGCCAATTCATTTCCACCCAATAATAGGGAATCTGTTGTAGTCTTAATGGAAAATGACCCCCCGCCCGTTAAGCAAGTTGTGCTAAAAAAGCTTGCAGTGCGAAAAAAAAAAACCCTGAGGTAATACTCCAATAAAAAAAGTCACGGCCTGTTTACCTTGGATGTTTAAAGAACACAGATCATGCACTCTGTAAATTAACCATGCGGCTTTCTAAATTAACAGGCTGCAACTGTTCTCCCCTCCGTCCGTCTCACGGCCTCCATCGCCGCTCTGACATTTAGAGAGAAAGGAGCTGATATTTTGAATTATCTTCTTTTTGGAACAACCTCCATATGCAGTCTTTAGGTCCTGTTAATGGCCAATGTGATGTTGTACAAGAGCATACTTGTCTCAAATATGACCCGATAATCATATACTTTAAGTATGTGTATGAATCAGTGAGTGCCACTATAACCTCATAACATCAAACATCAAACAAACAATCAGTTTGACAGAGAGTTAGATGATAAGCTCGAAATCCCCCTCGTGTCTGAATGATCAATATGAGCAGGACGGTTAGCTTAGCATAAAGGCTATAAAAAGCTAGCCTGGCTCTAGCCAAAGGTGAAATAAATCTGCCCATCATGATGTCTAAAGTTCACTACATCATATTTACAACCATTTATTGAATTATGTTTTGGGCACTTCTTGGGCATGGATGGATGGAAGTGTAAATCACCGTGTGGTTTTACTGCGGGTTTTATTTTCTTGGCCAGCTGGTTTTTGGAATCTTGTTCTTGTGAATCAGGGGTGTTTCCCACAGTGCACTTGGAAACTTCTTCAACTAAGTTTGCTCAGTAGAGTTCAGCTCAAATCACATTTTGAGCTGCACAACCAATCAATCTCCATCCACTGATGAAGACTATGAGATGTGGTTGAAAGCTCCAGAAAGAAAAGCTAATAAGTGTCCTCCAAATTTAGATTATTGTCAATAAGGTCAAGAATGACCTTTGACACTCAAGGGCGGGAGAACTAATCACTCACCGACATCCCGCCTGTTTGCTGTCCTGGCTCCCAAACGGTGGACTGAGCTCCCCATTGACTTCAGGCTGGCTGAAAGCCTGCGCAGCTTCAGCCAAAGAAAATGAATGTACTTGCACTTACTACTTGTTGTCTGGAGTTTGCACCTTTAGGGTTGAAAGCACTTACTTGGAAGTTGCTTTGGATAAAAGCTTCAGCTAAATGACATGTAATGTAATGCAATGTAAAAGTTAAATCAGGGTCTTTTTTCGACGAGGGCTCGGCTGGGGCCAGTCCCATACAGATGGCAGCGTTAATGTAGAGCCCAGTAGGTTTTCTGATAACAGAATCATGGATGTAATTGCGGAATTGAGAATTTTAAAAAGCTATGTACAGACTCCATTGAGCGCTACATATAAGTCGGTGCTAAAAGCTAACTGGAGATTTGAAAATATGACTGCATCTTCCAATTCAGCCATCCTACTTTAACTGTAATTTAAAAAACATCTTAAAAATACAGAAATAATTCCAGGTGGCTCAGGCCTGGTGGGGGTAACTTAGGTCTGGTGGGACACCAGGCTTGCAATGCACTGGGAGACACCCTGAATAGTATAGTAAATCAATATCTTTATCAATCTGAATATATTTATATCTCTCAATGATATGTAGGTATGTATGTTTTTGACCTCGTGCCCCTGCCAGTCCGCCCATTCAAAAATATTCTAGGTATGCATCGGGGGACTTCCCTTCACAATGTGCCAAACAATGGCTGAAGGTTGTTTATATCAATGTAAACTATGGCTACTGAGGCATTACAGCTTGATTCTTTGGCATGTTTCAGCTTGGGTTTAATAACCTAGTTGTGGATCAATCCTTTCTTTTCATTTTGACTGCGTCTGTGTCTTGGACAAAAAATCATACATATAAGTACCACTGTAAGAATGTAAGGTCTCTAACCTGCTGCAAGTTGAGCAAAAAATATCACTTTCCACAGCACAGAGAGCCCGAGGAGGGGATGGAGACAGGTTTATGGGTCAAAGCTCAGAGAAGGAGACTCGGTATGATGCCAAGGTCAACACAGTTAAAGAAGGTCTCAATTTTCTATACACGCCGCAAGTATAATAAATGTACAGGAATATGTCTAGATGGTGCTGTTGGCAGAGAGACATATGGCCAGATTCTATGGCCAACCTATAATACGTGGTTGCTAGACCTCACACATACAGAAGGCTACACATGATCCACATTATTCACACAGTGTCCATTCATTCAGAATAACTGCATTCTGAGAATTAATTTACTGTACATTAGAATAGTGCTGTCAACTTGTCAGTTAATACCGCGTTATTAACGGCGTTAACACAAGCCCATTTTAACAGCATTCATTTTTTTATGGCGAGATTAACGTTCTTTTTGGCCTGGCAAACTTTGTGGGTTTTTTTACATGCTGCTGCAACAACTAGTAACGTTAAAAAAACTACAACACCCACCAGATCTAGCTAGACCGGAAACACACACGCCGTTTGGGCCAAAGACTAGTAACGTTACGTTCTGAGTGGATGGCGAGTGCGAGACGGCAAAATGGACGCCAATAAGAATCTGGATGGAAAGTTGACTTTTCAAAAGTTGCCAAATGTTCCACTGACCAGACCAAAGGGATCTCTGTGAACACATCATCATCATCAACATATCATCGCAGCACGTCCAGTCACAAAATCTGCTGTGAGACCGGGAGGGTCTGTGACATTAATCCATCCCTTACTGACAACTGATGCTGTGGGATCCATTCTCTCATTGGACCGAATGCATAGAGAAGGACACACAAAGACCCTGAAGACATACTCACCTTGACGCTTGGACACCATTGATCTGAAACCAGATCACTCACTGAAGGACACAACATGTAATCAATATGGAGCAACTAGCACACACACCAGGAAATGGCCTCCCAGTTGCTCGACTCAGGTAAGAAGAATTTAATGGTTTTGTTAGAGCACTAATAAAACTACAGACAACAGTATCCAAAAGACAGTAGTCAAAAATCCAAGGGAATCAGGAACAGAAAAAGTCAGGAAACAGGGAAAAATGCTCGAAGGCTGCACACAAGAAAACAGACGGTCTCGCACAGGAGTAAGGGGAAGACTAAACTTAAATACACAAGACGGGGGGGCAATGAGATGCAGGTAGGGGCAGGGACAGGTAATCACACAGGCAGGAAGGAAGACAAAGAACCACGAAGTTAAGTTTCAAAATAAAAACAGGAAATGGAAAAACTAAAAACAAAAACGTGACACAGGGACGACACATGGAAACCAAGTAGAACGCAAAATGAGATGAATGCTGTGAATATATTTTCCATTTTCTATAATAAATAACTATGAGTCTACATGTTTATTTTGACCTGCATAATTTGGAATGAATCTTGTGAGCAATGAGCTTCACATCAGCCAAACATTTCTAGGCTCAGTAATCCGGCTCATGTAATCAGTTACATGAATGGCATTGGACACCAGTCTCATATTGAACCTTAAATTATGATCAACAGTAATGATTTTGTAGAAGAGGGAAAGGCTTCATCTTGGACCTCTTGCAGTCAGTAATTAAAGATAACTTGTCATAAATAAACATTAAGCATAAACGCAACAGACAAAGGAACAATACAACAATACTGTTGGTCTACATGAGAGACAAAGAGTGAGACAAAATACTTTTTGTCAAAGAAAATGGTAAGTAAATGTATTCAACTCAACTGAAATAAGACCAAAACAAAACACTCCTTAAAGTTATTACCAACCAAAACACACATGCACACACACACACACACACACACACACAGAAACAACAGTTTTTGGGTATCCCTTACATTCAGTACATCTGTAAAACAATTCTCATAGTGTTCCCTGTCGTGCAGACCCTCTGCATACAAAATGCACTGTACACTAAGGTCATTCACAAAACACAGCATTCATACGCGGCCCTAAGGCGTGCACGGACCAGCCCTCAAACAATAACAGCGGCTCCTCCAGCCCACCCTGCAATTCATTACATATTGGAAGCTGTCAACATGGAACGGTGCCTTGTTCAGTGTGCAGAAGAAAGGAGGACAGACAAAGAGGTAAAGAAGGACAAAACTCTGGCGAGAAGCCAGACTTTATCTTGTTGGGTGAAAATAACCAAAACATACAGACACAGCTTCATTAACTCAGGGAGGGAAAGCTGTCTAACTAGACCCCTGTGAGGATATACAGGTCTAAGGGGGTTTTCACAGCTGCCTCGTTTAGTCTGTCCATATCACACTACAGTTCTTTTTCCCCTTTGGTGCGGTTTGTTTGGGCAGCAACGCAGCAATCACACTCGAATGCGCACCAAAAGGGGACAGAACAAGGTGGACTCAATACGCTTAAAATCAAAACTCTGGAGCGGTACGTTTGTTGTGAGACCGCAATACGACCTCGATCCGCAGCGACTGTGTGTACTCAATGTGTAGTCTGAGCTAAATGTCTCCTGTAGTCAGGCGGGCTGTGCATTCTGCGATGCAACAGGTCATACAAACTGTAGAAGCTTGTAATGTTTCTCTCCCAGAAATAGACGGAGGTCGAGCTCTGCGTCACTCATATTGCCCTGGTCAAACCAGCCTCCACTAAATTTGGAGACAGAGCGGAATGAAGTCTCAGTGACCAGAGCAGAAAGTGTCTGATTATTTAAATGAGATGAGCTGGTTTGACCTGGCTCCGCCCTCTTAGGTACTTCCACTCAAAGTTCATTTTTCTCCAGTACTCCGTCTGGTTTTGTGGTATATTTGCGTGTCTTCTTCGGCCACATTTTTGGCGGTCCAATCACCAAACAGAGGGAGTGGCTGAGAACGATGATGTTGAGGTTCGGTAACCTTCGGTGAGTTCCGTACTAATGGCGGCGGAGAAAGATGCGAGCAAAGTCATTGGGTTCGTTTTGGCAACGCTGCAGAATATCCACAAGTTAAAGTCTGGTAGGACCGGGCTAATGGACCAGAGTCTGGTAGGTCCGGGCCAATGAACCAGAATCTGGTAGGACCAGGCTAATGGACCAGAGTCTGGTAGGACCAGACTATTGTTCCAGAGTCTGGTAGGACCAGGATAATGGACCAGAGTCTGGTAGGACCAGGCTAGTGTTCCAGAGTCTGGTAGGAACAGGATAATGGACCAGAGTCTGGTAGGACCAGGCTAGTGTTCCAGAGTCTGGTAGGAACAGGATGATGGACCAGAGTCTGGTAGGACCAGGCTAGTGTTCCAGAGTCTGGTAGGACCAGGATAATGGACCAGAGTCTGGTAGGACCAGGCTAGTGTTCCAGAGTCTGGTAGGACCAGGATAATGGACCAGAGTCTGGTAGGACCAGGCTAGTGTTCCAGAGTGGTAGGACCAGGTGACTGGACCAGAGTTGGTAACCAGGCTAGTGTTCCAGAGTCTGGTAGGACCAGGATAATGGACCAGAGTCTAGGTAGGACCAGGTAGAAGGTGGAACCAGAGTCTGGTGGACCAGGAGTGTTACAGAGTCTGGTCGGAAGGAAGTCGGGGGGACCAGGTAGTATGGACCAGTATTAATGGACCAGAGTCTGGTAGGACCAGGCTAGTGTTCCAGAGTCTGGTAGGATCTTTTTATGTTGCAGCGCTACAAAACATGGAAGAAATTAGGAAGTGGAAGCAGCCGGGCTGATGAGAAGTCGACGATGGACGAAGATTGATGGGTGGGACGGGTCCTGATCCCAGAGGAAAGTCCAACCTCAGCAATCACGATTAGCCCCCCCAACACTCAGACACACCACTCGATGGCTCCCAAACGGCAGGAAAATGCTGTGCAACACACACAGCAGCCATGCATCCAGGGAAACCAATTAAGGCCGCTTTCAGAGAAAGGAATGTGCTTCGGCTAGGTTCTTTGGTTATTTATTTTGGTCTGGGGAGGGAGAAAGAGAGAGAGAGAGAGAGAG
>NC_045744.1:1035463-1036219 GCF_008692095.1 Etheostoma spectabile
GAGAGAGAGAGAGAGAGAGAGAGAGAGAGAAAGAGAGAACTTCTGTTTTTGTGGGTATTTTGCTGCTGACTTTGTGTGTTGACGCCGTGATCTGTGTGCTGGAAACGAAGCCGTTGTCAGCACTGCGCTTGTGTCTTCCCGCCAGCGGTCACTGATGATTGTTACAGACGCGTCTGCAGAAAAAGTCCAGGACCCCGAGGGCGGTGCTCAGAGTCCCTGCAGGGGGGGCTTCCAAAATATTGTTAATTTTTAAATAATTATTTTCAAAATTAAAAAGCCTTAACATGATTCTAACATATTATTAGCAAATATAAATCCCCACTTCTGATGAATAGGTAAGGTAGTCTCTAAGGTAACCATCCACAGATACAGTTCACCCTGAGGATTGACTTTCCACATCTAAAATACGATTTAAAAAATCATGGCAATAACAATTAGGATATATATATAGCTCAGTATTCTATGCAAAAAGAGTATAAAATCTTTAGGCTGACCCAAAAGTTATTGTAGGACCAGATTAATATGCAACTTCATTTTACACCATATATAAAGTAGGGGGAGCCTGATTCGCCTCTCTTTCAGTTACGGGGTCCTTGGCCCAAAAGCATTAAAGACCCCTGATTTACAGGTCCCATGGTATAAGAATTTCAATTTATGAGGTTTTAACATTAATATGAGTTCTCCCAGCCTGCCTATGACCCCCAGTGGCTAGAAATGGAGATAGGTGTAAACCGAGCCCTGGGTATCCTGCTCTGC
>NC_045744.1:1036239-1036426 GCF_008692095.1 Etheostoma spectabile
AGATGGGCCGATCTGGAATCTTGCTCCTTATGAGGTCATAAGGAGCAAGGTTACCTCCTCTTTCTCTGATTTGCCCACCCTAAGAATGTGGCCCTCCATGAGCAAGAGACATCATGGCTTTCATACAAGCAAAGCGGCAGTTGGTCAAGGTCAGGAGACTTCAGATACAGTATTAGAGGACCACTAA
>NC_045744.1:1036436-1038063 GCF_008692095.1 Etheostoma spectabile
AAAAGCATCCAAAGAGCACCATGTCATGGGACAAATTAAGGAACAGCAGTGACACATTTTGAAATGGCTCTTTTTGAGTGCTGAAGTGGTTGAAACCTCTAAAGTCTGAGAGTCATTTGTTGTTTGGCCTTTAAAGGTTTTGAAAGTTTTCATTATTGGTCCATATCCATTTATTCTTCCATGTTCTGTGGCTGAAAGAACATCTGCACAATTACTAACTTTCCTTTTGCAAGACTTTTAAGTCTACCTCGATAACTGACTGAACAAAATACATATTGTAGATGCTATTAAGAATAAATAAAAACATCCACTTCTTCACTTATCCTGGGAGTGACTCAGCCAAACTGTGTGTGTGTGTGAGGTGAAAGTGGAAAAGGAAACCAATAACTTGATGCACTTCCCTCTCACGGAAAACTGAAGCATGTGTTCAAAGAGTTTCACTCACACGGACGCTGATTGCCAACAAAATGTCAAAAGTTGTTGAAAAATGCAGACGCTTGCATAAGGAACTCCTAACTTGTTCCACTTTCCCAGGCAAAATGTTATACTTATATATTACCAGGACATTTTGATATTTACCTTTTAGACACTATAGTTGACAACCTCATCTGGAGTGATTTACAATGAGTGCTGCCAAAAGGAAATAGGAGCGCATAAAAGAGCAAAAAAACATGACTTTGCAGTTTCTCCCCCATCTCAACAAAGTTTATGTACAGGTTATACAGGGAGGTGAGTATATTCTTCAATAATGTGTTGGCATGATTAATGTTGCTATGAAACCCAAACTTTTAAATTGTAGAGCTGAAGCTAGACTTTGAGACAGACTTATTCTGGGATCACGTTACATGAGAGTTTTGTCTTTTGAGATCGTCACTTTGTCACATAAGGGGGTCATAGAGTCATACAATCCTGCGGTGGCTTGGTTGGACCCTGACCAATCACAGCTTGGAGCCTTTCACAGAAGTACTGTACGTAGGCCAAGGACTGACTATGTTATTCCAGCCGACAGCACAAACTCATGTTTACGTTGTCATGAGCTCCATGGAAATGGTGGACCAAGTGCAGAGAGGAGGCAGGCAAGAGGTGAGCTTAAGGTTTATTAAAATAAAAAGCAAAGTACAAACAAATGAAGGAAGTCCTGAGAGGGGCAGGCAAAAACTAAATCCTGAGTGCAAAAATCCAGGAAACAAGGAACCAGACACAAACACATGGAGACACAACACTACAATGATCTGACACAGGACAAGGGACACACACACACTAAACCCAGAGGGTAACGAGGTAAGAAGAGGCAGGTGACAAGAGGGCTGGGATACAGGTGGAAAACATCAGGTAGTCAAGGGAAGTGACACTAAAGACAAGCTGAGACAGAGACCCAGACAGGAAACCGAACATATGCAAGACCGGACCAAAAATAATACCATACAATAATCACAAGACATGACAGTAACCAGGCCAAGAAATAAAGACCGGAAAACAGACTACCATAATAAGACAAGACACCAAACCACAACATATGCACTGTATGTAATCTGTTTTTTTGTCCCTGTTTTTCTGACGCATTTGGCGCTTTTTAGATGTTTATGTTGCTTCAAAGATTTCGGTTTTCAAGTCTTTATATATATAT
>NC_045744.1:1038073-1043271 GCF_008692095.1 Etheostoma spectabile
ATATATATATATTGATTATTAACTGTCAGATTCAGGCATCAAATCATTATAGAGAGAATCAATGAGAGCAATGTATCTAAGAATCATTTTTTTCCCCTACACCTATAATTTTTGGCCAATTTGGATAAAAGAAACCCACATTTCTGATACAGAAACTTTGAAAAGGACAGGAGCATTACTAGGTGGTGAAGGTGGGCTCTTCCCTCCCCTTTGGTAGAAAGCACATGTGCACAGGGTGATGCACAATGAAGATGTGATCAATGTTATATATGTTATACATACTCCTGACACATGAGTGATTCTAAAGTTCACTGAAATGAAATAGTCTTTTTAATTCTAGTCTACTAAGCAAATAAAAGGAAATGTTCCTGTGTCATTGGAAACAATCATGTATAACAGTGAAATGCCAGCAGAAGAAAATATTTTTTCAGCCAACCACTTAATTTCCATGAAATGTTATTACAGGATTTTCAGTGCGATTCAGCGTCCCAGTCAGTTTCCAACGCTGCAGCGGTACACATATTTAAGTTGTCAGACAATTATTATGTTAGGGGTAAAGGAGTGACAGGAGTGGGAGCTGCACCATGTTAGCCTGACTTACAAAAAAAAACAGAATGATGTGCCAGAAACTGAAATACTCTGATTTATACTCTCTTGTGCTCACTCCTTTACAGTAGAAAAAGACAACACTGTCTTGCTCATTGCCCCAGTGACTGCAAACCTTTCCTCACTGCCTGATGAAGAACTCAAACACTGTATCTAAAACCCACCACGTCTTTCAGAAACTTTTTTTAAACTGTACCCAGCGGTGCTGGGACATGCTTCCAACTTGCCATATTGCAATCTGCCAATAATCAAATGCACACAGGAACAATGTGTGTACATTTTTCCTCAGAGTCCAGCAATCCAGTTACCACCTTTACACTGCGAGAGGCAATTTCCTGTGTGGCTCAGCTGAGCCAGTAATTGAATCTCTGTGCTCTTGTTAAAAGTGCAGCTGTCGACGGCAAAGCTCGGTGGAAGCGGAGTGTGAATTCTTGTGTCATGGTGCAAGCGGGGAACTCTGGCCACATATGCCAGCCATCAGCACCGGGCTGTACACTGTGTTTCAGTAAAGAGTCTGTAGAGAATGCCCCGTGGAGCTTTCTCACGCACACGTCCGGACAAATGCAAGCATGCTATGACCCAAATGCATTGTGTGCAAAGTTTCATCCGTCACACGTATGTATTTCTTTGTCTACCGGCGGTAGAAAGCAGCTAATGCTACACTTTGAGTAAAAAATACAATTTTTCCTCTGAAATGTAGAAGCACATTAATTTACCAGCTGATGCATGGTGTTATGTAACAGATTACGACATATGTTTTTGGGTAAGATATCCCAAAGCATGAAAATAGTTCAAATTAGGTACATATTAACCAGCCAAACATTAAAATGCACAGGACATATTTTTTAATCTATAATAAGTTTAAATTAATGGTTTTGATTCTTAGCCTATTGGAATGTATAACATTTGCTAATTAGCACTAAACAAAACAGTACATAAGAGGCTGATGGGAATGTTTTTAGTTCTGCAGATATTAAACAAGGTACTTGCCAAAATACATGTTTCACCTGATGAAAATGCTAGAGGAAAAGTTTAAGGTCCTGAAGGGAACGTACTGAAACTGTCTTACCAAATGTAATCACAGTTGTTGAGGCATTTACTTAAAACCACTAATGTCACCATCATGGTGGCAAAAAAGTCAGGGGATCACACAAATCATTAGGATCCTCTGGGGAGCATGACATAGTATGTACAAAATGTGTATCCCAACTGCCAATAGGGGAGAGGTTGGGTACACCCATTACATTTCCCACTCTTTAACTTGAAACACCTTTTAAATTGCTTTAAATCTCTCCAATCTTTTCCAATGTTATGTCAAGGCACCAAGATCATGGTGTAAATAAGTAAGTAAGGTACACTTTATTTATAGAGCACTGTAGCCTGATATGCATGTAATAAATAAACAAATGTTCACAAAATGTCTCCTCATTGTGACTTTACAGCTTCCAGACTTCCATGCTGTAGCTGCTGACTCTGCCAGGATGCTGATTTGGGTTCTTCCGGTCCCTGGTTGCAGTTGAGCTACAAAACTCAAGGGGCCACGCTGTGAAAATGACATCAGTCAATCACAGCCCCCCACAGCAGTAAAGAACTGTCAAATCTCCAACTCTCAAGATACTGTGTAGAAGCACATATGCGGTTCTGTACATAAATTACACCCCCAAAGAGTTGGAACTGTCCAAAAAGGAAAACAGTGAGGAGCTGCAGACAAGTGAAACATGTACAGTAGAGCCATGAGAGCATGTTGAGCTGCTGAGTTTATTTGGCAACTGCAAATAAATTCATATTGAAGTTACCAGTAACGTTTGAACAGAATGAGATTTTCCGGAAGGGATCCATGGGATTTACATATCCCTGCCTCTGCTGAATTATTCTTATCCACCGTGGAGATAAAGTGTAGGCCCCCCTCAAAGAGATCAATGTTACCTAATCAATATATATACAGGATACCTCTACTGAAAGTATTTTAAACTAAGTAAAGTGCTGAAAAGTCAACACAAAGTGGCACAGAAGGATAAAATCGGAGCAGCAGTTGCTGATGTGTTCACAGCTCCGGGACGTTGCCAATAGGTGACTGTGAGCCGGCCAAAGGCACGGCCACATGGCGGTGCTTTCAGGGGCCGTGGTATTTGAGTTTAGCCAGAAAACGTGAACGATGACAGTTATGTTCAGGCACCAAAAGGACTCGTTAAACTTAGGAAAAAGATTGTATTTTCCATTGGATATTGAAGTTAATAAATAAATGTTTTGGTATGGCTGACCGTGTAGCACTATATATCCATGGTATTAAAAAGGGACTTCATTCTAGCAGGTTTTAATGGACGACTGTTGTTTAACCACAACTACTTGTTCTATAGCTACGGTTCTGCTGGCCCAGAAATGTAACTGACTTGTAACTGTATAAATGCTGAAGAAATGCAGTTTAACCATCGGGGGGGATTGATGTGTGGTGGGAGAATATCCTGCTCCAGTGTAGGCGGTGCCAACATGCACTGTGCTGTTTGAACTCCTTAATGTGTTAAACATGCACTTCAGTCTGTAAATGTACTGGTAATTTTACACATCCGTGTCGAGTCGGAAAAGACGTCCCTGCCGTGCCGACAATCTCTGTGGTCGGGACCTACAGTTACATTTATAGGACTCGTCCAACAATGCCAGAAAAAATTGCTAACATCCCCACAATTAAGTTGTCAACTTGCCACCTTGTTGTTTCAAACAATGCTGTTTAAGTTACATCACAGCCGTCTCGTGTATTGCTCAATTTGTACAATGTCAAAGACAACTATGGTGCATTTGTTTTTTGGAACTAACTCAATGTGATACGAGAACAGCCTGAACCTTGACATTAAACTCCCTACACATGATCTGAAATGTCTCACTAATGTCTACCAGACACTAGAAGACTTGGAACAGACTGAAAAGACTGAAGTCCGACACATAGACTATAATATTAGTGGACAAAGCATCCGGTTCAGCGATGTGCTGAAAATGCAGGGGAAGGGGAGACTCCTTAAACCTGCATTCTATCTGAATTCCAGCAGGGGGGGACTCCTTAAACCCGTCTAAAGTCTAAAACTGGGGCACAGCCAGTGTGGTACAAAAACATCAAGAAATTATCTATTTCTAAAATGCAACATTTATCTGACAATTGTCATAAAGAGAAACTTAAGTAAGTTAAAGCATGTTGGAACAATACAAATAACTACACAGAGGCACCTTGGCTCAGCGCCACACAGGGAGCATGGGAATGACTGTGGGGGTGGGGGGGTCGGAGGTCAGCAAATGAGTTGAACAGGAAGTACCCAATTTGGTGAACATCGTTAACCTGTTCTGCTCAATTACAAAATTGTTCCTCATCGCTACCTGCGGTTTTAATCATGTTTCCTCCAACTTGATGGATGGATGCTGTCACTGTAGATTCCGGAAGACAAGCTGTTAGGTTCAAGTCACACATTTCTCTTCAGCTCTCTTGGTTTTCTACATATAGTGCATGTCAAAAAGTGCATATTTATATGAGGCTAAATAACTCTAGTCCTACATTGTATACATGCATTTTAAGACGAAAGTTGAGTATATGTAATTAGTAGACAAAAGGCCAAGGACCACGACCCCTTTGTGAAGTGGTTTCTGATTGTCTATCCTAAGTTGAGAGAGGCTGAGATTTCTGTCTTCTGGTTTAGATGAGGAGCCAGGAAACAATAAACACAATTCCATAATCACCCCGGCGATTCAAACCAAACCAGGGAGGCCATTCTGTTTATTTTCCTTGTATCGCGTTGCATTTTCTTTTTAATTTCAGGGCCAAGTAGACCTCCCTGACATCCTGTCACCCCCCTCACTAACCCCCTATCCCTCCAAACTCCACCCTCGTTCCCCCTTCACCCTCGCCCCTCTTCTCCTCCCCCGTGGCCCTGAACCCCCTCATCACCACCATTAGAAAACACTCCAGACCCTCTAAAGGTCATCCTGCTCTCACATAGATTTGCCAGATGAGACTTTCTCATGAATACACACTAGGATTAAAAGAACACACTTAACACACAATGCCTTGTCTACATACCTACGTATGTAGGAATGTAGAGCAGAGGCATGTATGTAGACACATGGTTTTCTGTCTCGTGCCTGGACTGAAGTACAACAGGACTGTCACTGGTCAGGCTGTCTTTGATTACCTAGAGCACGCCGTACATTTGTGCTGAACCCGGCAGCAAGCGCAGTGCAAACCTTGTTTGGTCTGAAAGACCCTTAAGTCATTGGTTGGAGCAGGTGGCTTCAGGTCTCGGTGGCTCAATGTTGATACCAGATGTCCAGGTGGAGCTCTAGCTCATAATCTCCACCTGTCCAGGTGGAGCTCCGGACGGTACCGCTGCAAAATAGCCTCGGCAAAGAACTGTTATGGTTTGGTATTTTGTTATATATGTCATCTTTTTGATTGTGTTATTTTTTGGTCTTTTATATGTTTTAGTCCTTGGTTGATCCCTTGACTTGTCTAGTTTCTGTCTTGTGATCTCTTAAGTGTCTGTATGTTCTGTTTCCTGTTTTATTTTGATAGTCTGGTTTTGTGCTGTCTTGTCTTTAGTTTTACTTCCTGT
>NC_045744.1:1043281-1054584 GCF_008692095.1 Etheostoma spectabile
TCCCGCTCTTGTGATTACCTGATGTGTTCCACCTGTTTCCCAGCCCTTGTGTCACCTGCCTCTTGTTACCTTGTTACCCTCTGGATTCAGATCATTGTTGTTTGTATTTTTGTGTGTCAGGTCTCATTCATGTTCTAGGCTGCATTCTCGTACTTGGACTTTATTTTTTGGTTACCTTTTTTTGCATGCTTGTTTCCTGGACTCCTTCGTTTTTTTGTGCATTTTTGAGTTTTTTGATTAAATCATTATAACTATACGTTATCCGGAACTTGTTTTGGTGGAATGTATGCGTTTAAAAGTAGTTTTTAGTTGGTAACAGAAAACTCAGATTGGACAGATAGTCTAGCTAGCTGTCTGGATTTACCCTGCAGAGACCTGAGGACCAGGTAACCATAGTCCTCAGATTGGACAGATAGTCTAGCTAGCTGTCCTGATTTACCCTGCAGAGATCTGAGGACCAGGTAACCATAGTCCTCAGATTGGACAGATAGTCTAGCTAGCTGTCTGGATTTACCCTGCAGAGATCTGAGGACCAGGTAACCATAGTCCTCAGATTGGACAGATAGTCTAGCTAGCTGTCTGGATTTACCCTGCAGAGATCTGAGGACCAGGTAACCATAGTCCTCAGATTGGACGATAGTTCTACTACTGTCTGGATTTCCCTGCAGAGATCTGAGGACCAGGTAACCATAGTCCTCAGATTGGACAGATAGTCTAGCTACTGTCTGGATTTACCCTGCAGAGATCTGAGGACCAGTAACCATAGTCCTCAGATTGGACAGATAGTCTAGCTACTGTTGGATTTACCCTGCAGAGACCTGAGGACCAGGTAACCATAGTCCTCAGATTGGACAGATAGTCTAGCTAGCTGTCTGGATTTACCCTGCAGAGATCTGAGGACCAGTAACCTAGTCCTCAGATTGGACAGATAGTCTAGCTAGCTGTCTGGATTTACCCTGCAGAGATCTGGGGACCAGGTAACCATAGTCCTCAGATTGGACAATTAGTCAAGCTAGCGGGTCTGGATTTAGCCGGCAAGAAATCAGACCAGGTAACCATAGTCCTCAGAAATCCACTGGAGTTTAGAACGCCACAACAATGAAAGCGGAAGGATACAGACATCGGCGAAAAGACATGCATCCTGCGACACCGGCGCAATCCTGGAAGTGGAAAGATTACAATACAGGGAACCCATGGCGTAGGGCCCATCACCTTCTCCATGATGCTGTCATCCTCTTCCAGCTCTGCCTCGACTTTCTGTCCGATATGAAACTGGACATGCCTGTGTGGCTGACAGGTAGTGATTGTCAGTGTTGATGCAAAGCGTTGTGGCCTAGATGAGAGCAGCCATCACGTAGAATTAGTTTTTAATAGTATTATTCACTGCCTCTGTGTTGCCTACATATACGACCAGCCAACTATTGTCAGTGGATTGGAGCATCCACATGGGAATATGTTGATGTTGGCTGGGAGGAGCTGCAGGCTTGTTCTCAGTGTCTGAGAACTTATTCACTGTAGCTCCTCAATCAGCACTGGGACCTTGACATTATTACTCCTATGTATGTTAGTGGCTGGGTATTAATAATTTTGCTATTGACTACATGCATGTTCACTTCTAGATTAGCATGGTGTGGTGTCATTATGTGCTGTGTCGGTTACTTGGTACACTTTCTTGTGCATTATGTGTTTGTTGTTCCTTTCTTTTATTTCACTGTCTTTTCTTGGCAGCTTTAGCCTTAATCTGCACTGCTTCGCAGAAAGATTCATCTTACCCCATGCTTTACAGTCCCTGCATCTTACTGGACAACTTCCTTCATGTGGGCGGGCTACTTTCCTCCACAGTTTCCTGGTGTGGCCCGGCTGTCCTGCCCCGTGGCCCGGCCGTCACTTTTGATTCACTGCCTTCACTGATACTGGATGAAGTTCAGCTTTGAATCAGTTGTTCTGTCTCTTGATCCACATCACATCTCAGTTCCTAAAAAGCATGAGTAGTCTGCTACAGTTTGTCTAGTTTTTCAACCTGGCTGTCAAACTCTTTCTCAACCTGTACACCTGCTACTGAATGTCCTTTTTTCAGATGTCCCCGCCCCCCCGCTGTTAGCTGTTTTTGCAGTTAAATGTAGCCAACAGTGACTGGCACTTGGCACTCAAGGACGCCGCACAGGGAATTCATGAATTAAGAACAGCAAAAGCAACTACTTATTACAACAGGCAATACAAATACTATACACAGCTAAACAAATACTATACACAGCAATACAAATACTATACAGCAAAACAAATCACTATACAAACAGCCTAAACAATACCTATACAACAGCATACCATACATACCCAAACAAATACTATACAACAGCAAACAAATACTATACAAACACAAATCAACAAATACTATACACATTAAAACAAATACCTATACAGCAAAACAAATACTATACAGCAAAACACATACTATAACAAGCAGCTACAAATACTATACACTAAAACGAAAATCTATACAACAGCAAAACAAATATCTATACAGCTAACAAATACTATAATACAACAGCTACACAATACTATACAACAGCTAAACAAAACAAAAAAAAAAAAAAAAAATAAAAAAAAAAAAAAAAAAAACATATGCAACAACAATACTATACAACACAAACAATACTATACAACAAAACCAAACATACAACACAAACAAACTATACAGCAAAACAATACTACACAGCAAACAAATACTATACACAGCTAACAAAACTATACAGCAAAACAATACTATACAACAGCTAAACAAATACTATACCAAACAAATACAACACACAACAATATCTAATAGCACTAGCAAAACAAATACTATAACAGCAAAACAAATTATACAGCTAAACAAATACTACACAACCGCAAAAAAAACAAATACTATACAGCTAAAAAATACTATCAACAGCAAAACAATACTACAGCAAAACAATACTATACAGCAAAACAAATACTATACAACAGCAAAACAAAATACTAGACAGAGTAACAAATACTCTAAAGTTATGCATATCTTATTATATATATATATATATATATATATATATATATATTACTATAAAGTTAGGATGGGGGTTTTATGATGAAAACTCCAATAATCCCATGGTACTATGTGATGTCAACAAAAGTTGTGCGTTTACTAACTTAACATCCATTGTTTTGATTAAAAGACCCCTAACAGCAGAAAATTACATAATAGCAAGACATTTAACAAGGATGTGTACTGAGTACTCTGGTACTAGTATGCATGCAGTGGTCTCATCCTACTTCCTGCAACTTACTCACACTGCACATCACTGAAATACACAGTAAACACTGTAACATCACATTCAAGTTATGCAGTTGATTCTAAAACTAAATGTAGGGAGTGTAGAACACATCACTTCTATTGCAAAAGACATTTTTGATCCTTTAGTAAAACACTCTCGGAAACGGTGCATTTACAGAAGATCATAGAGCCAATCAAGACGTAAACTGTAGCATAAAAAGGTACTCTATGATACAGGAAGCTCATCCATTCCTCCTACTTTTGAGAGGCAATAGGGAATCAATATACTGTATATCAAAACCATTATAAAATTTCAGCATCATTTATGAAATAAATGTTCTCTCTTCTTTGGAGAGAATCCATTAACAAGAGTCTGATTAAAACGCATAAAAGCGACGCATGCAGGTAAGAGGGGACAGGGCTGTATGGGGGTCAGAGGACACGGGATGAGATCTTGGTGACTGCCCTAGGGCCATCAAAGTTTAGGATTTCTTGTATTAATTTAATGTACTTCATTTTTTCCATGCTCATCTGTTATTAGTCAAAATCATGGAGTGTTACGTACACGTAGTATGATGCTCCAAGGGAGGACGTCCTCCCCAACCAATCAACAACCACAATACAAGAAATTGAAATCATACGTCATATTCATTGTGAATGATAGGAGTGTGGGGAACTAGTGGTAAAGTTAGACGGCATGAAAAATTAGCATGAAATATAATTGTCCAGTTCCCTTTATTGTGTCATGCACATTTACTAACATTATATAAAACCAAACTACTAATTGTCAGTATTTTTCTTTTCCCTCTTGACCGTGTAGTGGGTGCATCCCGAGCGAATCAGTCAGTTGTTAGGAAAGAAAACAATGCACCATGCTACTAACAAGCTAACGTTAGCCAGACAGTTAGAATGGGCAAGTGTCTGAAGGTCTGGCCACAAAGTGGAAGAACAGGGCGGAGGGCAATGGTGCCGACGTTACCGTGCGAGTTAGTCACACCGTGGCGAGCGCTAACAGCAGAGCTGGAAGACCCGCCTGCAGGTGGCTGGTCAGTTAACGTTACCACAGCAACGGAGA
Source organism: Etheostoma spectabile (assembly GCF_008692095.1). Classification (NCBI taxonomy): domain Eukaryota; kingdom Metazoa; phylum Chordata; class Actinopteri; order Perciformes; family Percidae; genus Etheostoma; species Etheostoma spectabile. The sequence goes on from NC_045744.1 coordinate 1,047,649, forward strand.
GAAAGTCGTGTATATACATTATAATTATAATGGCCATAACCAATGTGAATTACTGTAAGAAAAATAGCTTCAGGTTTCTGGGAAAACCCTTCCCTGTTGACCTGTAAGTACCACAGTTCAAGACAAGCTATGATCCTTGTGGGATTACAACCATTTATAGCAATTGTTTCTTCTAAAAATCCAGGAGAAACACTTTGGAAGCTGAGACGATGCCCTTCTGAAACTCCAAACAGCTGTAGGCTATAGTAACCACAACTTGGACAGACATTCTGTACATTGTAACCGATACACAGATACACACACTGACAGTTGACTCCCTACCCGCACAATTGCACACATTGTATGTCATGTTGGCAAAAATAAATATGGCTGCAGGAATGAATGCAGACAGCAGCGCAATTACTGGACAGTTTGTATGACAGATCATGCTTTAATATGTGACATGGGTGGCTCACACACACACACACACAAAGGCAGCTGTCTGTTAGCAATAAACTGAAACGCCTGTGTGTACAGTACGTGTGTGTGTGTGTTTGTGTGTGTCCCCTGACATCTCCATAAGTGAAGTGAACACGGCTGTGGCTCCTAACAGATTCTCTGCACCACATAAAGATGTCATCAGACCGATGCAGTAAATAACTCTGGTGAAGCGAGGATGAATGAGGCTGATTCAGAACCATCCCCTTCTTCTTCTCCTAAACCCAACTGTCCCCTTCTTCTTCTCCTAAACCTAACTGTCCCATTCTTCTTTTCCTAAACCCAACTTTCCCGTTCTTCTTCTCCTAAACCCAACTGTCCCATTCTTCTTCTCCTAAACCCAACTGTCCCGTTCTTCTTCTCCTAAACCCAACTGTCCCCTTCTTCTTCTCCTAAACCTAACTGTCCCATTCTTCTTTTCCTAAACCCAACTTTCCCGTTCTTCTTCTCCTAAACCCAACTGTCCCGTTCTTCTTCTCCTAAACCCAACTGTCCCATTCTTCTTCTCCTAAACCCAACTGTCCCGTTCTTCTTCTCCTAAACCCGACTGTCCAGTTTTTCTTCTCCTAAACCCACCTGTCCCGTTCTTCCCATTGATCCATCCCATTGCTGTCCTGCGTCCTATATTGTTTTCCTAAACCAAACCCGGAATTCTTCCGTGGGCCCATTTCGGAATTTTCGGTGATCGTATTCATTTCACGCCTGACTGACTGAAAGAATTGTGCTGTGACCACAAAACATTCTTCACATTGAAATACATTACTTTAAAAAAAGTGCAGACTATCAGAAAAAAAACAAGATAAACATCTCTGTGTACATGAATCAATAATGAAAAAGTACGTGAACATTTCACAACCTGGCGTGAGACTGGGTTGTGTCAATATGGTGACTGTGTGAGTAGTCTCGCTTTGCCGTCCTCCAGAGCTCTCCGAAAGAGGGTCTGGCTAGACCACATAGCAATCGCGGATGGAAGGAAAATGTGGTCTGGTTTAATGGCATTTCTTTAAACCAATCAGAATTGTCATGGGCGGTGCTAAACTCCACACAGAGCCGCTGCAAAAGCCTATATTTAAAGTCTGGATTTACCCTGCAGAGATCTGAGGAGCAGTCAACAATAGGCCTCATTTATACACCGAATTTAAAATTCCAACACAAAGAAATCGTAAGGAAATGAAAACACATGCATCTGGCACGGAAGTGCAACGTCAAGGATCTAAACACCTGTGTGAGTGGCATAACTAGTCTCATTTTTTTTAGCACAGTTCAATTCTGTTCCATCAGACTATTCGGTGCTAAATCTTGCACAAATCTTAAATTAGTGAAATGAGGGTGGGAAGAAGATTCAAGTAATCTTGAAAAAGAATTGAGCACCTTGACTGTAAACCTGAACTGTGACAGCTCTCATTCACTCATCCACTCTGCAGGGTGCAGCCCACAGCAACGCTACAGTAGATATAGTTTGTTTTTTATCAATTTTTTTATTTATTTTTGGAAAAGTAAACAGCAATTACAAACAGTACACCGAGACAGAGAACGCATCCCGGGGCCAGAAAGAAAAAGAAATAAAGAATAAAATAAAATAGAACATAGAGAAGAAAGACGGGAGGGCGGGAAACAAAAACAACACACACAGAAATAGACACACACAAACAGACACACACTCACACACAAGACAAGGACCAATACCTGGCCACAGCCCGGACTTCACAGCCTCAACAACGTTCACCCATGTGTCCAGAGTCTTTCCGTTTATGCGCCGAGGAGAGCTCCATGTCCGTAGGAAATGGTCTGTGTGTGGATAAACAGGCTGTGAGGTGGTTTCATTTTCTCTGCAGCTTCTAGTCCAGAGAGCTGAAAGGCTGACAGGTCATTCAGAATCAAGACATTAACCGTATCAAGCACAGTTGCATCAAACAAGGCGGACATTTTGGATGCAACACTGTTCCAGAACTGACCAACGGGAGAGCACACCCAGATCACGTGGAGATATGTACCTTGAGCTTTTATTGAGCAGAAAGTGCACAAAGGGCTGTTAATTATTTTCATGTGATGCATTTTCATGGGGGAGAGATATGTCCTGTGTATGAAATTGTAGTGAATCTGCTGATGGTCTGGTTTGCGAGATACTTCTGGAATGGTAGACCATACATCATCAAATCCGAGAGGATAAAGGGTCTGGCATTGAGTAATGAAAGTCTCTTATCGCGATGGGCGGCACCAAGCGTGCATTTAAAAACTATTGTCATCTGTTCAGCTCCCCTCTTGCCCCGCCTATATCAGATACACCAATGTGATTGGTGCAGCTGGCCTTTTGCCCCCACCTATATTAGATACACCGATGTGATTGGTGCAGCTCCCGTCTGGCCCCGCCTATATCAGACACACCAATCTCATTGATATAGCTTGCCTCTGGCCCTGCCTATATCACATACACCAATGTGATTGGTGCAGCTTGGCTACAAGGGCATAGTTAATGAGCAGCATTACTTGATGCCAGAGTAACTCGCTGAGCAAGTTACCTTCAATCACCTAAAATTAACTCATATGCTGGGGGGGAAGTCTCGGGGGAAGGTTCCTGAAAAAGACTGCCTGTACCAATAGTAGGAAATGCACAGTATTCTCTTTGTTACTATTAAGTGGAATTTTTTAAACAGGACACAGAACTGTTAAACTTTCTGTGGAGTTTCTCATTGCTCCTTATCAGGTCTTACCTGGTCTGGCCAGCTCAGGAGGGGAAGGTATGGAACTGTACTGAGGTAAAGTGTTAAAAATGCTAAAAATAAGCAAATATGTCATGCTGAGAAAAACCTGCACAGGGTTAAATTCATCTTAATATTAACAGTGACGTCCCAGAGATTGCAATCATAGGTTTGAGATTCAGATTACAGTTACACAGCTCTCCATTTCATACCACAGTCACACATGGGAATGTACAGCACGGTGGATGTTGGAATGAATAAAAATAGCTGGGAACACGTTAGCCATGACAAATAGGAAAGTTTTTTTATTGTTTTCATTTTTTTTCTGCATTTGTTTAAATTAATCTTCTGGCTCTTGGTCCTGCCAAAGCAAAACGCAAGAAAACTGTTTTATATGCCAAGTAGTTCAAATAACCCAAACCTTTGTGTTTGTATTTGGGATTTACCAGCCGTCATTAATGTTCAACATGAATAGTATGCAGCGCTTGTGTCCATATACATCCATACAACGTTTGTTGACCCACAAATGTTTGTCTAGAAAGGCTCATTTCCCAGAACACTTCACATTTTCAAAAACATACATATCTACAATAATTCTGTTGGATGTTGAGTAAAGGCATCTGATAAGGACCCTGTTAGGGTTTAGGGTTGTAAAGAAACTGATGCATTATGCATAAATATTATAACCTTTGAAACATGCATTGGGGGATTATGATCTCGCCCATACATGACCAATTTAGTAAATGCAACTTTCTTCTCAAAAAAACCTGTTAGCCTTGGCTTTAGAATATTTGCCCACAGATTATCTAATACAAATTATAATACAAAGAATGGTGCCAGCCCTTGTCACATGACCAATTAATGTTTCCACGATAACTTAAAAACAAAAAATGAAATGTGTTTCATTTAGAAAAACTACATTGTATTGTTCCGTTCTATCCAATATTTTATATATTTCTAAGCAGATTTTCTGTTTTTATTTTGATAAAATGCCCCGCCCCCACCCGCTGACTGATTATTGGTCCCCTCTGTGCCCCTGGTGGCTCGATCCACATCTTTTTTTAACGTTTTCAGCGTATAGTTGTTCTTCACAGGGACTGGAAGGTAAGGGGAAAAGCCTGACGTCACGCGCCATATGTCAGATATTATCCAGACTAGTAAGTAAATAACTGTCAACATTCACTGTATTTTACCAACAGTTTTGCCTTGTGTCAAAAAAACACCCTCAATCCAAAGTGTATAAACCGATGAGTCATTCAGACCGCCTTCCAAAAGCAGACAGAATATCACTATTTCCTCTCTAATCATTCTCCCCCTTCATGTGCCTTCTCCCTGGGTGTCCACAGAGTTTGTTAGTTGACTGGTCTGGAAAAGGTCAAGTGTGTTGAATTAGAACGGCACTCTGAGCCAACATAAGCACAGCCATTTTCCTCCAGGACCCTCTTTTGAAACTTGGCCCTGGGCAGAAGGCGGTTATGCTCTGGCTGCATGCTGCCCTCCTGCTAGCATGCTTAGCTTTAGCACGTGCAGCCAAGAGAAATTGTCGCCATTTAGGTCTAAGGGTGGCGTGGAAAGAGACATATGTGAACTTGAAATTGGTTGATTTCCTGTGCAAACACACAGTCTATTGTTTGGGTTTCAAGTTGTAAGGTTGCCAGGTTGTGTGCTGATCCAATAGAAAACAGAACAGCTAGTGGAGCACAGATGGTGCAGCATATGGGTGAGTTTAAGTATTAAATGACTTTTAAAAATCACATCTCATTTGTCCCAAACCTATTCAACAAACATAATACCAATCCACCTATAAAAAAGAAAATGTTTTATTAACACAGATGTGTTAATAAAATAACACATTTTGGGTACCACATAACATGATTGTGTTTTTTTGTGCACAACACACCAGATCATAACCGTATTATGCTGCATCTTTGTTTGAAAGCTCCCATAATTTCAGTATGGGGGTATTTTCCTGGAGTAGCAAAGCAGGAGAAATAGATAGCACAGCTATGGAACGGTTAGATCAACACTGCATTTCATCAACTTCTGTCAAAAAGTCTAAAAAGAGGCTTAGGACCTGTGATGAACAAACATAACTGTCTGTATGGATCTGAATTATTCAGATCTGAGGTTGTTTGGCCTTATTGTCCCTCATAACTACTCAAACATACACACATAGTGGACGGCCTCATTTTTTCTATATTCTTGTCCTTTTTTAAGCCTTTGTTGTTTTATGGAGTTGACCTTATGCTTCAATTTGTAGATTTTAGGATTCTTGTAATTGTAATTGCTTGTTGTATTTTTTTTTCTTCTCTTTCATAGGTGAGATTCCTTCTATAAGCCCCTAGGAGTTTTCTTAATCTCACCTGCACAATCTTTCATTTTATATTATCTTATTTTATTGTGTTACTGTTGCCTTGATTTTATTGTGCAAAATAAAACAAATTCTAAATCCAAAGGTATCCAGACTTCCAGAAGCAAAGGTCCCATTCATGTTCTGCATAGAAGGGTGACTGACAGTTGAATTATGATTGCAAAATAGAAGATGCTGCGTAAGAAATTACATTTATAGAATAATTTGAGAAACGTGAGGTAGATGCTTCCATATATGGCATGATGTGTCACTGACTGGTTTCAATGAATGAAAGTGGTTTGATTCACTGAAGATCCATGGAAGAGCTTTCAATCATCAAAACACCAAAAGAGGAAAAATCCTTTTTCTGTTCGTCTCTTTAAAGTTCAGAGATTTGGAAGATCTCTGGCGAGGAGCACTGTTCTGGAGGATTGTGGTGGACCATTACCTTATTAAGTTATTTTAGGTGTATTTTTCCTTTAATAAGTCACCCTTCTGTATTAGGTTCACATATATAAGCCTGGTCGCACAAAAACCTAAAGGAGGTGAGTTAACTCCCAAGGAGCATCTTGGTAAAACTCCCCCCCCCCCCATTCACCTAGTCCAGCCCTGGTGTTTTCCTCCCGTCATCCCGTTTTCTGGCTCAAAATGTAAACTTTTTTTTCAAGGTTTTTTTTTTTTTTTTTTTTTTTCTTGGTTGCTTTTCCCGTGTTTTAGTCACTTTTTCCATTTACTGACATTTTTTTTCTTCTTTCATCATCTGGCCTAAACGTTGTTGTTGCCGAAGGAAATTTCCTTCGGCAACAAACCATACATGGAAGTGGAACGTTGCGGATATAGACGGATTTAATCCACTGACACGGGGGAGACTGAGGGGACATGAACACGATCAACTGTCATTTATGAACGTATCGTTAACGCTCAGCCTCTGGCAAGGTCACAAAATAAATATCAGGATATCATGTATGTGAACAAATGTTTGTTAAACAAGAAATAAATCCATACACATTTTAAAAATTATGATCCAAACACACAACTTCTATGGGATGTTCTGTTTTCTAGCCCCCAAAAGAGGGCGGGACCTTGACGTTTAGCTAAGTACCCGTATGTACCCTAACGCAGAGGTTCCCAAAACATTCAGCCCACGACCCAAAGTAACGGTGCAAATGACTTGCGACCCCCCCCCCACCCCCCCCCACTATAAACGTATAATACAATTGCGCGCACCGTGCCGCACTATAGGCGTTCCAAACAGGAGAATATTGACAACACAAAATAACACAACAGCCATGACATTATTCTACAGTAATTTACTCTTTACTTTAATTTGAACTTAACCTAATGAGATGGATGTGCAGTATGTTTGGAGCACAGAGTCCAGTCTTGGTTTAATGTTGGAGACCGCTACTC
>NC_045744.1:1054594-1054693 GCF_008692095.1 Etheostoma spectabile
AAAATCAAAAGAGCTGTTCTCTGTTTATTTATTTGCGTGGTTGTATTTTAAATTTAGCTACTAGTTTTATCTTGTGTTAAAATCATGGCTAACATATGC
>NC_045744.1:1054703-1057027 GCF_008692095.1 Etheostoma spectabile
CGTTTTTAAATTTGTATTTTATTTCTGGAAATCAACTCGCGACCCCCCCTCTCTGGCTCACGACCCCCCCTGTGGGTCCCGACCCCCACTCTGGGAATCACTGCCCTAACGTACAGCAACATAGGCTGAGGTTCATGGGTATTGTAGTATTTATAACTTGCATATCAAGCTGACGGAAGAAAAAGGAAACAAAGATTGAAATAATTGGATTACCTTTATTGTTCGATGATTATTTAAAGAAATAAATAAAATAAAAAATCCACAGTCCTCACACGACTTTGTGGTGTGGAAACTGAATAACTTGAAATGACGAGCCTTATTCAAACATGCTCTCTTCTTTGAGTTGTACAGGCTGCCGAGAGTTGAAAAGCAGAGCGGGAGTAATGTATGTCCTCAGATAGAGAGAGCACACGATGAACGAGAAATGCCAGGACGCCAGCGTGGGGCTGGGGCCTGAACACAGATAGGTGCCTTCTTATCTCTATGCATGAAGCTATTTGATCTTACCTCAAAGCACCCAAACCACTTTAAGTAAAGACATTTTGGATTACATTAAAGAGATGATCGTACATGTACCCCCTCTGAATGGAAATGTTTGGATTGTTTTTGATTGATGTTTCACAGTCAGACGGTGAGACCTAATCCATGCCCAGATTGGGTACAGGATTTTAATTTGACATCCAGAGACATCTTTACAAAAATCAGTCTGCTGAGAGCTGCCGTGGCACAAAACCTGACAACAGCAGCAACTTTTGTATGTAATTGCAGGTCTGCTGAAAAATTAAACTGACAATTTGACATTATAAGTTCTGCTCATTTCAACAGTAACTACCTAAGGTTTTAACATTTGGAAGAATTAAAGATTAAGAATTTGTTTTAACACATCCAGCAAGAATGTACCTGAATCCACTTTGAGTCCTTTTAATGAATAGTTCTTTGTCGCATTATTTTCCCAAGATGAAAAACATGGTCTTCATTCTCCAATCTTTAGCCTTAGATTACAACAACAAAACTGGAAATGATAAAATAACACTAGAAAAAAAATGGATCTGCCTCTAGAAGTGACTCTTTCCCTTTTTGAGTTTGTATCTCCATCCCTGCCTCTCTACCCCCCCAGAATGGAGTTTTTGTTGTACCCAGGCAGATGGCTTCAAACACCAGGTACCCCCCATGGGAGCCTCACGAGGAGGTCCTGGACACTACAGGCCTGCCTGAACTGCAGGGTGTGGCCTGTGCAAAACAAGGGACCAAATAGATTTATGCATTACTATAATTCCAGCCGTAATGCACAGAGTGGCTCAAAGCAAACGCAAGGCAGCGCGTGGGGGAGTGCTGGGGGAGCGAGGGACAGCGAGTGGGCGAAGGAAAGAAGGGAAAAGGGAGAGGGGCAGATACCAGGAGAACAGATTTCTCACAGATCTCATTCCATTTGTGTGATAAGAAAGAAAATAACAGCTTCAGATGAGGGAAGTTGCAAAGGGACACGTATCACCTTCCTTTACGTTGTGAGAGGCGGATCACAGGGGGCACGGAGCGAAAGGAATGAGAGGCAGGCGTCTCGAAATGTCGGCATAACCCGCCTCAGAAGTGTTTTTGTATAAAATCCTATTGAACATTAACACTTTCATACTTGAAGAGAAAAAAATTAAAGTTCACATCAATACTTTTTCCACATTCTGAATCAGTTTTATTTTCCCGCTGCAATAAGTGCAGGGATTTTTCCGTGGTGAACTTGACAGTTCATAGGAGTCTCCAAGTAAATTCTGACATGCATGCTGCAGAGCAAACGAGCAAACAGGCCCTGAGGCAGAAGAAGTGTGTGGAAAGTCTGCCCTGTGTTTGCAAGTCCCCCGTCGCAGGCTGGACCCCCCCAACCACCATGTGGGCTCATCATCACATACCTGTACTTTTACCATAAGTTTTGCTTTCTTTATACCACACTGTTGCAACCTTATGTTTTAAGATTTTTTTTTCCTTTCATTTAGAATTTTTTTCAGTGTCCCATTAATATGCATATTAACATCAGCGTCACATTTTGGAGTTACTTTATTAATAATAATTTATACTGGTTATTGAGCCCCAGTGGGGAAATTACAATTTACACTCTGTGTATTAATCACTACACACACACTCACACCTAATCACACACAAATGAAGCGATGTCAGAGTGGGGGGGGGCTGCCAGTGCTGGACCAGTGCCCTGAGCGGTTGGGGGGGTATAGTGCCTTGGTGGATCTACTCCAGCAGCTACCAGTCCACACTCTGTACTTTGGCCCAAACAGAACCAGCGACCCTCCAGTTCTTAACCCAACTCCCTACAGACT
>NC_045744.1:1057037-1065475 GCF_008692095.1 Etheostoma spectabile
AAAGATTCATTAGATTCAGAGTGTTCAGTTAACTATATATACATTCTCAGGTGGTAATGCTGTTAGATGCAGCAGCTGTTTCTTGACCATGCAACCATATCTAGCTTTTGAAAGTCAACCTTGTCCACGAGTTGCGTTGTAGGTAATGGAGCCCAGGTTTTGACAAGCTAGAAAAGCATGTACTAAAAAGAAGAAAAGGAAGACGGTTCTGCTGCGTAACTTGTGATACTTTTCATTGTCAAACTTTCCATTGTAAGTCTGACGAGGCAGTTCAGCTTCCTCAGCTGATCAGCGGATCTGTGAGATGAAACCCTTAGTAATCTCTGTGTGGAATGCTGTGAAGCTGACAGATATTAAAATTTTGGCTGATGAGATGTTAAATTGTATACGCTGTACCACACATCACAGACTATGGTTATTTGTTGTAGGTTTTCTACATAATGAACTCATCTGTGTTTGGGAAATAGTAAATAATTTTTTTCCATCATTTCTTTTAAAGGATGGATGAACCCCATGTGACACAGAAGAGGCGCCCTATGTTTGTGAAGAGGTTTGCATGTGGTGATAAATGTCACTCTACGTCTTTCCTTTGCTGTCTGAACAATTGCCCCCCCTATAAAAAGTGAGCCAGCCAATTGCCTCACGTAGATTTGTCTCCTCCAGCTCTCGCCTCAGCGCTCGTTTCACAGCCCACAGCTGTGCAAAAGCAAATTTATTATCAGCCTTAGTATTTCTGACAGGCTATCCGGCAGACGCTCGGGGTCCTTGAAGTGCAGAAAGGCCTTCCCATCGCTGCGCTCCCCTGCCTCCCAGCAGGTCTGCGAAGGGAATTTACTGCCACTGTCGAAACTTGTGTCAGTTCTCAAAGGGAGAGAGAGGAGACAGAGACAGAGCGAGAGAGCAATATGGGACTTTTTTTTTCTTCCACAGATGCCCGGACATGCAGTCTTTCCAGCCCACAGGGCCTTTGAAATCAGCTCGCTCGTTAATAGTTGTCTCATGAAGGCTCGGAGAGAGGAACGCTTGACAGACTCTGAATGGAGACACCAAAGCTCGGTTTTGTCAAGCACTGAAAATTTCATTTTCATTTTCTCACTGTGGCATAAAGAAAGTGTTTTCCTGCTGCATTTCCTTGCCCCCACCAACCCCCAATTCATTTAGGAGCAAATTTAAGTCAAGTCATGAGCGAGTTACTGAGCGTATCTTCAGCTGCAGACCAGAAACGGGAAATTCAATGTTCCGTGTTTTACTTTGTGTAGTCCTAACAAAGCAGTTTTGTCTATATCCCAAGGATGTTAATGTGTATTTTTCTATTTTGATTTTATTTTGTTATTGTAAACTTATTTCTGATGGAATGCCTGGTGGCACGTTTATTAAAGTTTGTTATGCACATTTTCAGGTTCATAATTGTATTTCGAGGTTGTACCAGAATAGGTTTACATGGTTTAATTTTCAGAAAACATATATTTGTGATACTGCCCATTGCTGCAGCTCCTCATTTCACCCTGTGTGTTGAGCGCTCTGTTTTAGCTACAGGGTGAGACATCTCATTTCTGTTCCATCTTTGTTGGGAGTCACACATGCCCTGACAGTACCTAGGTAAGGACTACTAGCCAGTCAGGAGCAGAGTATGAAGGCCCTGACAGTACCTAGTGGGACTACTAGCCAGTCAGAACGAGTATAGGGCCCTGACGTACCTAGGTAGGACTACTAGCCAGTCAGAAGCAGAGTATGAGGGCCCTGACTAACCTAGGTAGGACTACTAGCCAGTCAGAAGCAGAGTATGAGGGCCCGGACAGTACCTAGGTAAGGACTACTAGCCAGTCAGAAGCAGAGTATGAGGCCCTGACAGTACCTAGGTAAGGACTACTACCAGTCAGACGCAGAGTATGAGGCCCTGACAGTCCCTGGTAGGACTACTAGCCATCAGAAGCAGAGTATGAGGGCCCTGACAGTACCTAGGTAAGGACTACTAGCCAGTCAGAGCAGAGTATGAGGGTCCTGCCAGTACCTAGGTAAGGACGACTAGCCAGTCCGAAGCAGAGTATGAGGCCCTGACAGTACCTAGGTAAGGACTACTAGCCAGTCAGAAGCAGAGTACGGGCCCTGACAAACCTAGGTAGGACTACTAGCCAGTCAGAAGCAGAGTATGAGGGTCCTGACAGTACCTAGGTAAGGACTACTAGCCAGTCAGGAGCAGAGTATGAGGTCCTGACAGTACCTAGGTAAGGACTACTAGCCAGTCAGGAGCAGAGTATAGGCCCTGACAGTACCTAGGTAGGACTACTAGCCAGTCAGAAGCAGAGTATGAGGCCCTGACAGTACCTAGGTAAGGACTACTACCAGTCAGAAGCAGAGTTATGAGGCCCTGACAGTACCTAGGTAGGACTACTAGCCAGTCAGAAGCAGAGATAGGGCCCTGACAGTACCTAGGTAAGGACTACTAGCCAGTCAGGAGCAGAGTATGAGGGCCCGACAGTACCTAGGTAAGGACTACTAGCCAGTCAGAAGCAGAGTATGAGGGCCTGACAGTACCTAGGTAAGGACTACTAGCCTTCGAAGCAGAGTATGAGGGCCCTGACAGTACCTAGGGAGGAACTACGCCAGTCAGAGCAGAGTATGAGGGTCCTGACAGTACCTAGGTAAGGACTACTAGCCAGTCAGAAGCAGGTATGAGGCCCTGACAGTACCTAGGTAAGGACTACTAGCCAGTCAGAAGCAGAGTATGAGGCCCTGACAGTACCTAGGTAAGGACTACTAGCCAGTCAGAGCAGAGTATGAGTCCTGACAGTACCTAGGTAAGGACTACTAGCCAGCAGAGCAGAGTATGAGGGCCCTGACAGTACCTAGGTAAGGACTACTAGCCTCAGAAGCAGTGAGGGTCCTGACATACCTAGGTAAGGACTACTACATTCAGAAGAGAGTACGAGGGCCCTGACAGTACCTAGGTAAGGACTACTTGCCACAAGCGAATGAAGGCCCTGACAGTACCTAGGTAAGGACTACTAGCCAGTCAGAAGCAGAGTATGAGGGCCCTGACAGTACCTAGGTAAGGACTACTACCAGTCAGAAGCAGAGTATGACCTGACAGTACCTAGGTAAGGACTACTAGCCAGTCAGAAGCAGATATGAGGGCCCTGACAGTACCTAGGTAAGGACACTAGCCAGTCAGAAGCAGAGTAGGAGGGCCCTGACAGTACCTAGGTAAGGACTACTAGCCAGTCAGAAGCAGAGTATGGGGCCCTGACAGTACCTAGGTGGACTACTAGCCCAGTCAGAAGCAGAGTATGAGCCCTGACAGTACCTAGGTAAGGACTACTAGCCAGTCAGGAGCAGATATGAGGGCCCTGACTACCTAGTAAGGACTACTAGCCAGTCAGAAGCAGAGTATGAGGGCCTGACAGTACCTAGGTAAGGACTACTAGCCATTCAGGAGCAGAGTATGAGGGTCCTGACAGTACCTAGGTAAGGACTACTACCAGTCAGAAGCAGAGTAGGAGCCCTGACGTCCTAGGTAGACTACTAGCCAGTCAGAGCAGAGTATAGGGTCCTGACAGTACCTAGGTAGGACTACACCAGTCAGGAGCAGAGTATGAGGGTCCTGACAGTACCTAGGTAAGGACTACTAGCCGTCAGGAGCAGGAGTAGAGCCCTGACAGTACCTAGGTAAGGACTACTAGCCAGTCAGAAGCAGAGTATGAGTGGCCCTGACAGTACCTAGGCAAGGACTACTAGCCAGTCAGAAGCAGAGTATGAGGGCGTGAGGTCTTTATATTGTCTTTGTCTTTATAATTATTATTCTGGCCAAAACAAGTTTCCTTTTTTTTTTTTAAAGAACTATACAAAAAACCTGCAACTTTCCGTGTCTCCCGCAACTTCCTTGCAACAAACATACAAAACAAATCGCAACTTTAATCGCAATTTTTTACAAAAGCTTCCACCACATCAGGCATTTTGGGCCACAACAATCTCAAAAAAACTCTGTGAACTCCTGGAGGGACTGTTAGTGTATATTGTAGAACCAAACCTATGGAGGGCTGGAGGTAACACTTGAAACCAAAAAGGGCATGTGGCCCCAGCCAGTCCCCTCCATTTCAAATGGTCTAGAACCGCCACTGGTCTCAGTCCTAATTCTCCGTCAACAGACCAACAGGTTGCCTTACATCTTTATGTATATGTAAATATGTATATGTACAATGAATACACTGAGCCACAGAGCAGTGCTGCTGAGCGTCCTGGAGGAGAGGACACACTGGGGTGAAAACTAGCCGGTACTATAAAAAACGTGAAGCCATTCATCCCTGAGCTTGCCCTCTCCGCGGCCCGTCTCAAAGGCGTCCAGACATAAAGGCGGAGGCAGGGAGACAGGGCCGCTCTGAAAGAAGGGCCCCTGAGCAGCCTCCCCTTTCACACAGGCCAACATAAAAGCACCAGGTTCCTGGTCAGGAGTGGAGAAGATAAATAAATACCCTCTCCACCTCCTCACCTCAGCCCTTATTTTGTTCTCATTGCTCATTATTGAGCCCAGGGTGACAGCCGGAGTTTGTTGCATCTGTGCTTCCCTGCAATTTAGGATCAAGTGTAGGGTAAACTGGCAAACAAAAAAGGCATTCATGTGAATCTGTTTGTCTTTATTTTGGGCCTTTTAGAAGCATTTGCACATTTTATGTTTTCAGCTGCTTCATAAGTTGCGGTCATGAAATTGCCCGTGCTAGAGGCTCGGTGGCCCAGTGACTACACGCATGGCTTGTAGGAGTACAAACAACTATTTTCTCTGTATTGTGCCATTTTGTCCCCCCTGGCATTTTGCTCTCAGGGTTGTAAATAATTTAGTTTTATAATTTAGTCAATTAGGACTTTTAATTCAGCAAGAATCACCCAGCCTGCCACAGATCCAATGGACTAGTGACTGGTCCATGAAAAACAGCAACTGCATGCAGACATTTTTGATGAAACAAGGCAAATGAATAATGAACAGGGCGCAAAGACACTAATGGAACTTAACTACTAGAGTCATTTGAATTTTTAGATAAGATAATAACATTGAAATTTGTCTTGCACAAACAAACTTTATCTACTATTTAAAGAATTCAACACAACCTACTGCGTACACACATATAAATACATAAAGTACACAGACTGTATCATTCTGCATGGACATGCTCATGTTACTTGCAGAAAATTCCACTAGCCAACGAAACTGCACACTGCCATAACAGTATGGCAATAATAATATGTGCAGGAAGGGTAAGCTGCCCTATCAACAACTCAAGTTCAATAAACTCCAGATTCGGTTCTCAAGCTATAGACATGTTCAATATGGATGAACTGACACTAAGTGCCACTCTAGCCTGGTCCTTTTTTACATGTTAGCTGTCCAAATGACAAGTTCCTCCGCAGAGGAGATAAATTCATGTGAGAGAAATAAATGTCTCAATATCTGCTCGATGATTCAGGAATTTACTCTTATCCTTATCCTAAACGTATTCCAAATCGCCTTTAAATACCACATGCAGGATAACAAAGTGGGGAATGGGGTTGGGGGGTTGGGGGGTTAGGGGGTGCTTGAAGGCGACCTTTACAACTCTGCCACCACAACACCCAGAGCCCATTCCCTCTCAATAACACTCCACCAACCCCGTTCACAATGTCATGGCCACCAATAAATCTCTTGATATTAAAAGCTTGGACAAAGGGGACTTTACAGGGTTATAATTTATGGTCCTTGTTAAAGACACTGTTGTTTGCATATGACGCAACAACAGTGTGCTCAGACACTGTTGTTCGCGTATGACGAGCGGGAGCTTTCATCACTTGAAGTAGAAAAAGAAAAAAAACTTGCACATGAGTCATCTTAATGAGAATTTTAAATGTGACAACCCCCAGATTTTAACTAACGTTTGATTTGTTGTGGCATTTTGCTAGTGTATTAATAGTACATTAATATAAGATTGAAATGTTCCCATTTTCACATAAGAATGGAAATAGAATAGTTGCCAATAAGCGTTTCTAAGCCCAAGTTTTTTGTTCTTTTTGTTTTTTTTACCAAACATACTGTAGTCTGACGTCAGCAGTTTGCTAAGTAGTTATGGGTTTGGAGAAGTGAAAGGCAAATATCTGCAGGCATGTAGACTGCAGAAAATTAAGTGTAATGCAAAAATATGAGGTTTGAATTGTGGCATCCTTCCTTCGTCTCCCCTGTCTTCATAACACATTGAACTGCTATTTTACCATATTTTTCCAGTATCGACTGACTGCTGTTTTTGGCCGCACTTTTCAACGCTAATTTTTCCAACAGATGTTAAATTTCAGCTGCATAGAAGAGGAAATGTGAGAGAAATAAATATTGTGTCATAACTGTGAAACAGGAGGTGAGAGTAGTGTAGCCAGCGGAGAGGTCCTACCTCCTCCTGCGCTAGTGCTGCCTCCATGCACCATGAGGACATGCTTTCTTCTTTCTTCTAGAGCCCGGGAAGGAGAGACGGAATAGGGACCCACTACTACTGAACAATTATTGTATACAATTAGGTTGGATGTTAAACTGGGCCGGATAGATTAAAATAAATACATATAAATATATATATTATTTATACATCATGTTTTAATGTTAAAAATGCATGTACAAGGCAAAGTGAATCCATAATCTAAACTTTATGACTACCATAGTGGCTAATTTACCTTTAATAAGCTTATCTTTAATGTGTAAATTAAATGGGTTTTTTTTAGACAGACCAAATGATCGTTTCTAATAATATGCTGGATTCATATCATTGTATATATATATATCATATATTTTCAGATATATTTAGTTTTTTGAAAAAAAAGTGACTTTCTAAAACATTTTAAACATACGGTGACCTTTCCTCGGGACTGTGTGGGCGTGCACATGTTTGACATCTCTTTACTTACTTGTTCTCACATTTGTTGTAAGAACAAGTTGCTCCGGTGATTCATGTTAAATGAGAAATATCGCAAAAATGACACCGAAAATGTCACTTTATGACTACAAGAAAGTCATCCAAGCCTTTGCTAATTTTCCGGGTTGGGTTATTGTAAATGCCTTTTTTATTCACACAAAACTGCTGCCAAACCTCCACCAGTCTGATCATATTACTCAATACCTAGTGCTGCTCTGCTGTTTTGTAAATTAGTAATGGTCCCATGGCGTGAGAAATTCACTTTATGAGTTTTTAACATTAATATGAGTCCCCCCAGCCTGCACTATGGCCCCCCAGTGGCTAGAAATGGAGATAGGTGTAATCTGAGCCCTGGGTATCCTGCTCTGCCTTTGAGAAAATGAAAGTTCAGATGGACCCATCTAGAATCTTGCCCCTTATGACATCATAAGGAGCAAGGTTACTTTCCCTCACTCTGATTTGCCCGCCCAGAGAATTTGGCCCCCCCATGAGAGAGAGACATCATGGCTTTCAAAAGACCAAAGTGGCAATTGGTCAAGGCCACACCCCCAGCCTCCACTCATCTACAGCTACAGACTCAGAAATGGAAAATACTAAGGAAAGCTCATTGTGGGACTGGCTCTAGTGGCGGCGAATTCTGCACCAAGGTGGATTGTGGGGAAAAGAAGAAAAAGAGATTCAGATACAGTATAGGGACACAAGTAGGTATATATAAGGCGTTAGATAGAGTATTAGGGGACCACAAGGTCTATATAAAGAGGACTTCAGATACAGTATTAGGGGACCACTAGGTCTATATAAAAGAGACTTCAGATACAGTATTAGGGGACCACTAAGGTCTATATAAAGAGACTTCAGATACAGTATTAGGGGACCACTAAGGTCTATATAAAAGAGACTTCAGATACAGTTTAGGGACCACTAAGGTCTACATAAAGAGACGTCAGATACAGTATCAGGGGACCACTAAGGTCATATAAAAGAGACTTCAGATACAGTATTAGGGACCACTAAGGTCTATATAAAAGAGACTTCAATACAGTATTAGGGGACCACTAAGGTCACATAAAAGAGAGTCAGATACAGGTATCAGGGGACCACTAAGGTCTATATAAAAGGACTTCAGATACAG
This sequence comes from Etheostoma spectabile, assembly GCF_008692095.1. NCBI lineage: Eukaryota > Metazoa > Chordata > Actinopteri > Perciformes > Percidae > Etheostoma > Etheostoma spectabile. The sequence continues at coordinate 1,065,087 of NC_045744.1, forward strand.
TATTAGGGACCACTAAGGTCTATATAAAGAGACTTCAGATACAGTATTAGGGACCACTAAGGTCTACATAAAAGAGACTTCAGATACAGTATCAGGGGACCTCTAAGGTCTATATAAAAGAGACTTCAGATACAGTATTAGGGGGTCACCCATCCATCTTGTGTTAGGTTGTGGGGGGAGCAGCTCCAACAGGGGACCCCAAACTTCCCTTTCCCGAGACACATTAAGCAGCTCCGACTGGGGGATCCTGAGGCGTTCCCAGGCCATGTTGGAGATATAATCTCTCCACCTAGCCCTGGGTCTTCCCCAGGCCTTCTCCCAGCTGGACGTATTTCCACCTAGTCCTGGGTCTTCCCCGAGGCCTCCTCCCAGCTGGACGTGCCTGGAAC
>NC_045744.1:1065598-1066493 GCF_008692095.1 Etheostoma spectabile
ACCCTATCTCTAAGGGAGACCCCAGCCCCCCTCCTGAGGAAACCCATTTCGGCCACTTGTACCCTGGATCTCGTTCTTTGGGACATGACCCAGCCTTCATGACCACTGCTGAGGGTAGGAACCAGAACTGACCGGTAGATCAAGAGCTTTGCCTTCTGGCTCAGCTCTCTTTTTGTCACAGTGGTGCGATAAATTGACTCTAATTTTGCCCCTGCTGCACCGGTTCTCCGACCAATCTCCCGCTCCATGGTCCCCTCACTCGCAAACAAGACCCCAATGTATTTAAACTCCTTCACTTCCTTCACTAAGGCCTATATTAAAGCATCCATGTCATGGCACCTTAAAGAATCAATTTAAAACTTTTAATTTAAAAAGAGATGTTAATCAAGAACACTGGTCCTGAGGAAAGGTTTAATCAGGCAACATAAGTGAAAACACCTGGGAGAGACCGCAGCTGTGTCAATGTGGGGATTAATTTCAACATGAAAAAGTAAATCGAGTTTGTGTTGTTCATTTCAGGATTGCTCCTGTTGGTGACAGCTTAAACAAGCCACAGTCATGCACCTTAATGCTTCAAATAATGAAAACTCTGTATAAACTGTGCACTAAAGTGCTTCCTACGGCAAAAGCTGAACGAAAACAAACAGACAAACATGCAGTTCAGTGTGGGGGAACTACACCTTTACATGCAGCCTGTCAAAGCTGTCGGTCTCCTCCCCCTGACCCGGACCCTCCCCAGGCCTTGCTGCTGGAACAAAGCTCCCACTATGTGTGCCTGCTCTGGGGAGTTGGCCAGGGAGAACGCTGGGCCGCCTCCACCGTGGCAACGATTGAGGCCATTTGGGCAAGCTGAGGTTAGAAGGGTGGGGGGTTGGGCGTTTGTCGGGGGGGGGGG
>NC_045744.1:1066503-1068066 GCF_008692095.1 Etheostoma spectabile
GAATGGGGTGTGTGTGGGAACCATGCCCCGACCCGCCTGTCTACTTGTGAAAAGGGCCAGTGCGCTGCCAATTTGCAATTCAGATCTCCCCTCTAGCGGGATCACTTTGGGAAAAGACACATCAATGGCTGGCAAAGCAGGTCTCTGCTGATGGCTAATGTCATTCCCATTTTGATTCTTGACCCCCTTTTTTCCAAACGCGGCCTGGTCCTCCAAAACTGAAAAAAAAGACCTCCCCCCCTTATTGTGTGCTTCAGTCGCAACCCGCGCTCTCTTTCTTGGTTGCCACATTAGATTCTAAGAGGGAAAAAAAAGAAAACAAAGTTCAAGCTCCCATTCACATCGGGGGCAGTAATTGTCATTCATATTGAGATGGTGTGAAATACGTCAGGAAAAGAATGAGAGAAAGGAGCATTGGAAATTCCCTCCTCTGTTCGATGAGAAGCGAGTGTTGTTAACTATCGCGGTCATTATCAGTACACTCTAATTTGTCCCTAAGCCATTTAACAGCTGGGTGGTGATGGTGCAGTGGATGTGACACATGCCTTTGGTGTGGGTTCAATTCCCACTGTGATACATCAAAAATGTGTCCCTGTGCAAGACACTTACCCCATAGTTGCTCCAGAGGCGTGCGACCTCTGACACATATATAGCAGTTATAAGTCGCTTTGGATAAAAGCGTCAGCTAAATGACATGTAATGTAATTGTAATGTAAAACTGCGGCAGCTAAATAAACAGATAAAAGACAAAGCCAGGACTGGCACTTCTGTAACTGGTGACCGTGGCACTGAGGAGGGGAAAGAAAAAAAGGCCCTTTACATATCGTCTCCGCTGAAAGGCAAAGGAAAAACTGGGAAAGAGTGAGAAGCCAAATGTTTCTCCTCCGTGGAATTCTAAATACGTTTAGGTTCTCAGAGACACAAAGAAAAGGTCCAACACAGACACAAATAAATTGTTCAGTGTCTGCCAGCTTGCACCTCCAGAGAAAAAAACTGCTGGGGGGTTCACTCAAGCCAGATAGGAAAAAGACACACTTCAGGACATTCCCAATTGACCACATCTTCTCATTTAGGCATTTTAACGTTTTCAGCATCTATACTGCATGTCTGGCTTCCAATCTACAGAAATGTTGGCAGGTAAATTCTAGTCTGTGACACTGATACTTTTATATTATTTTAACTTTATATTATTTTATTTCCATTAACTTACAAACAGAACCAACAGAACTATGCCATGTTCAGGGGAAGTAACATAACAAATCATGATCTTTTAGAGAGTTAATGAAGAGTTAGTAGTAGTTAACTAGTCCTTGTACCTAAACCTAACCACTATAGCCATTTGGCTGGTGGATGAAAATTTTTATTTTGAAAGCTGTTTGTAATCTAAAAAAAAAGATTTGTTTTCTTAGTCATATTGAGGTCTGAGTCAACACGTTCTCTCATTGTTTCTCCAGAGTTGTTTCATTTGAGCGTCCCAGTTAGCTCTGTTCCCAAGGATCCATTACAGTGCATGGCTGGAGCCCAGCTTGTTTTCCATTGAATGAATTCCTCACAGAGACCCCC
>NC_045744.1:1068076-1074018 GCF_008692095.1 Etheostoma spectabile
CCCCCCCCCCCCCCCCTCCCAGGATGAGGTTAACGTACTACATTATCAACAAAACCAGATTTCTGCGGTCACAGGCCTTCGTACACACAGCATAATCAGGAATTTGCTTATTGGTGAGATCCTCTGAAATGCATGTGTGTCCAGAGGGGTCAGATCTCGCCTCTGGATCAGATTGAGTTCGTATCATAACACTTTTGTAATGAAAAATTTGTTTAGCTGCAAAGATTGCTCTAACCATGAAATATTACCTTTTAGGTCAAGTAAATATATCAAAAAGTTGGAGTAAACTGTTTTTTATAGACCAAATATTTTTACAAATTTGAACTTTGTTTTAATGAGCTTGGTTTGTTACCGAGTCGAAGCCGAGCTTAATGTGCCTCACAGCTCCCAAAGCCACAAAGACCTTTTTCATGATTCAGTAGCAGAAATATAGTGTCTGTGAACTCCACGAGAAGGCAGAAGGATCTATTTTCACCTCTTAGAAGTGCCATCATTTGGAAGGTGGAAGTACACGCTCTAAATCGCATCCCGGTGAGCTGTGTCGTGGCTCGAATGTCACATCACCGCCAACAACCCAGCATGGCTCTTCAAAACTCCCCTCGCTGCCTCCTGTTACAGACGCCGCTCGGCACCAGTTGGCTTTCGCATCATCAGATTCTTTTCAAGTGTTTGTATTTGGCTCAGTTTGTCTAGGTGATACTTTAGGGTGCTTTGAAGCACTTAGGGAATAGATGAATATGGTTTTCCCCTCATCATTTGTTATCTTTGGCAAGAGTGAAAATATGGTAAGTATGCAGGATGTCAATAATTTAGCAGACCCCTCGCTAAGAGCTTTAGATTCCAGCTATCATCCGGACGCGTCTCATGTTTTGATAAAACCTTTTTGTTATTGCTCCCAAATCGCAACTTATTCTTCTTCATTGTGCTCTCATTTTCGTCTTGTGGAAATATGTGTGTGCTATTAGAGAAACCAGATTAATGACATTTGGGCTGTGGCTAATTTGTGAGTTGCGACCATGTCAAAAATGCTTAGAGAGTAAATAACTCTGAACTGCAGATAATAAGCCCTAAGTTCCATCTTAGAGCAAAACTACTGTCTGAGCTGCTTAACTCAATTACTGCAACATATTTCTGCCATTCTCCCCCACCATCCCCCCCCCCCCCCACCATCCAGGCCTGGTTGTATCCCTGACATGCATGTAATCTGGATCTTGTGCAAGGGGATCATGTGAGTGTTTGACTATGAGGTGGAACAAATTTAAATTGTTGGGGGTGGGGGGAGGTTAGGGCGCCGGCTGGGGATGACTGGACTTTTTTTTTTGGAAAGGAGAAGTTAATCTTTCCACTGCAAGGTAATGGAACAAGGATGCAGTCAAGATGCTTTGGGGAAAAGCAGCCTGAGCTGTGCTGTCAAGCCGTGGCTGGGGGGGGGGGAGGGGGGATGGCAACATAAAGGACCTCTGTGACCTCTGTAATAGGCGCATCACTCCAGAGTCAGTAGGACACCAATAAAAACATCAGTCAAACACAGGAGGTCAAAGAGGAACGGCAACAGGACAGATCAGTTTCAGCAGAACAGCCTGAGCAGAGAACGGGCCACTGGTGTGTTTGGTGGATTGTAGAATTTTCATAATCAGTCACCAAATGAAAATGGTCTAACAAAAAATGGTCATATTGTCTGCTTATATTACTTACTACAGTTGGTTTCTGCCTAAAAGTAGTTTTTTCTCGCCCCTGTTGCTTGCTCTTGGGGGAGTTCCTGGAAATGTTGGGTCTTTGTAAATTATAGAGTGTGGTCTAGACCTTCTCTATCTGTGAAGTGTCTTGAGATAACTCTTATAATGATTTGATACTATAAATAAAATGGAATTGCATTGAATTAAGGTAATGATCTTTTCCCTTCCTTCTAACCATAAATTCCCCCTCTCTGAAAGGTTGAGTGAAGAAAAATAGACCATAGACATTATTATGATTTTGTTGTTTTATCATAAAGTAACTCAAATCAGTGGTCAAGTGTAATGCTATAATGATGAAACATTTTCATTGAGCTGACATGATGAAAACCAATGTATTTACACTGATTGTAGACTGACTTTTTACATTTGTTGGCTTTGGGTTTCAGTTGGCCCTGATGAGTTTGTTTAAGCATCATATTTTAATCATGTGTACGAGTAGTGATGTAGTCCATTTTTTTGTAGTGATTTTTCCCTCCCAGCCTCATTCTCGCCCGTGTCCCAGAGCAACTACCCCATACACTTTTTGTAATGTTACCGCGTACAGCATCAGCCTCAGCTGACTCAGTTTCTGTAACAGAACCGTCTGCTGCAGTGGCACCCAAAGCTGATGTAGCTTCAGGGTCAGGCTTACGAAAATAATTAGAGTAGATTAAGTTAGCTTTTGATTCATATCTACTTTAGCGATTCACATTAGTTCATTTCATGTTTGCACAGAGAATAAGTAGATGTGTTGTTGTTCCTACGTGACTTGCAACACAGACGGGGTACATTTAAGACCGCTTTTGTAAGTGGGTACATGGAAATCCTTGAACTTTCCTAGTGGGTATATGGTATATATACTTGCATATCACCTGGAGTACACCGCTGCGTACAAGCACAAATATCAATATGGTGAGTGACAGCTTTGAGTTAGTACATGTTGACATACTGAGTGAGGGAGCAACCACACAGCATCTTCTATGAGTGGCGTTCATACGGAGCTTTTGCCACAGAAGTTGCCGCCTAATTTTCTGCCCAGGTTGCATTTATGATAGTCTGACATCACATGGCTTGCTAGGAATCCCCAGAGCCATCCCACAGTGGAGTACTCAAGTCATCATCAACTCTTGCCAGTTTAAGAAGACACAAAACATGGAGCAGCATTGGGTAAAATAAGCCAGAGCAGCTGACAGTACAGGACAGGACAGAAGAAATGGTTGGTTTTTCCAAAGCGGAGTCTATTGGTCCCCAAACTGAACTTGTCCAAAGTGAGTTCTTCTGTCCAAAGCAAGCCCCCAGAGTGCAGGGCTGCAGCACATTTTGGAGAGTCACAAACACAAATCACTCTTTGCCATGCTCCAGGTAAGCAACTTTCAGTGGAATTGAATTGTGCCATCTTGGAACATAATACATCTATGACACTGCCAAAATGCAAAAAGCAAGTATATATTTATCTAATTTCTAGTCAAAATATCTAACAACACTTAATGTTAAAGACACAATTACCTGACAAGGGATATTTTAGTGAGATATAGGGAAATGCATCTTAAACGTCTTGTTAAAAGAATCATGTGTTGAGTCGTATCTCACATGAAACCAGATTTAAAACACGGATCACCTTGTTTGAAGATCTTCTCCTTTTATCTTATTTCAAGTAATCTTACCAAGTGAATTTTAACTTCCATTGGCAGATTTATTTGACATAATACAAACAAAAAACACCTTGTCTTCATTGCTTTTTTAAACTTATTTTTGAAGTTCAGCGACTCACTGCTCCACTTCCTTTTCACCAGGTACAGTAGGTGTGTAGTATCTAGTATACAGTAAATACTAGTATTACTGTGTGGCAGGGGCGATTCTAGGATCAGATCTTCAAGCCCCAAATGAGAATGTGAGACGGGCCCCCCCCACCCCCCCCCCTTCTAAAATCAAATATTGTATTATCCGATCATCTCTGAGCTAACTACTGAACAATGACTATTATATGGGGGAGGGTCACCGAACGTTTCTATTCTTGAAAGTGGCTTGATTGGGGCATACTTTTCCATGTAGCTATCAGTCTCGGCCCCCCATGTCCTGACCATTAAAGGCAGAAATGCCCCAAATAAATAATCAAAACAAAAAAACAAAGATGCAGAGAAATGTAATGAAGTCAAAGTAAATATTTTATGTAGGAAATGTAGTAAAGTAAAAGTAAAAATGTCCAGAAATGTAAATAGGGAAGTAAAATACAGATATTTGCGGAAAGCCTACTTCAGTACAGTAACAAAATATTTGTACTTTGTAACATTACAACACTGCATGATATATCGTAAGTACCAGCATTGTCTACTAGTACGGGACTGGATGTGAACCTATAGGACACTAGGATTAAAGCCACACACCTATAGATCCACTTACCACCATGACCTCCACATCCTTACACACCATTTCCTGCCTTCACACTAAGTGTACTGTAACTCTCTGTAGCTGGTGGTTCTAATGAGACCAGGTTGGAGCGGAGCTGGTTTTCGCGGGCACAGTTCTGCATGTGTACGTGACTGGTGTGTGCACCGTGTCCCAGTGCTGGCGGTGTGTGTTCACAGGAAACAAGGAGTACCCCAGGGCTCCGTTCTCAGCCTGGCTCAGACTTCAGGAGGTGGGGGTGGGGGGGGGGACTATCCAAGTCTGGAAAACCAATTCCCAGAGACCTGCACACAGCCAAAAGCAATACGGCCTCAAGGAAACCTTGGCCCGTCTCCAATGCTAACAATTAAATTGAGCAATATATTAAAAACTATACAAGAGGTGGCAAAGACGCAGTCATTTACAAACATGCACACTATATGACAGTTAGGAAACACAATGTGGGCCATGAAGAGGCAACAGGAGGAACAAGAACCCTGCAAATATCCCAACTCAGCGGAATAGCTCATGGTAAACTTGTTCTGTTGCCTCTATAATCAATGATTTAAACATCTCAGGTGTTTCTTTTAAAACATACATTTTCACAGGAAGATTACGATTGTCATAGCAATGCCTGAGAGTCTCAGAAGGAGTTGATAATATTGAATGTGCTGAAGGGTTTGGGATTAGTGTGGTTTTGATGAACAGCACTGCCAAACAAATGGGCTCGGTGAACTTAAAAAGGCATCAAACAACGGCAATGCATGATGCATGACGAGTAACAGGAGGGGATGAGGATGTCTGAAGAACAAGGTAGGGACCTACTGGAGGTCTACATCCAAATCATTGATTATTTACATTTTTAGGCATTAGGCACATCCTGTATGTTGTTCAAAATCACAGCTCAATGCAAAGACAAATCTATATGTAGTTGTGGATGGAATGCAAAGATTATTTTAAGAAACATCAAAACCAAGGTCACAGTTCTGGCGACACAGTCTGCATTCAAGCCTGTATATCAGGCAATGTCACTGGGAAACAATAAGAAAAACACCATTGAGTTAGCGTTGGTTTATTTTTAAAATCTGGGTTTTTTTTAAGCCAAGGGCCCCCCTTATCTGAAAGAGAGACAGAGCAAGGACCCCCAACTACACTACAAATTCTTCCAGGAAGACTTCTAAATAACATTAATCACCAATATCTCTTCCTAAAACTAAAGTGGCACTTACATCTCATGTCATGAAAGTTTTTGAAAGACTTGTGAAGGATGCTCTTTTGGACACTGTACAGGATAAGTTAGACCCCCTCCAGTTTGCCTACAGATCGGGCAGAGGCGTGGACGATGCAACAGGGACACTTTTAAACATGGTTTTTAAACATCTTGGGGGCCAAGTCTTTTGTCCGTCTACTATTTATTGACTTCTCCTCCGCTTTTAACTGCATTCAGCCCCATGTTTTAGCAGACAGGTTGAAGAACACTCATAACATTGATACTGGACTGATCTGCTGGCTGATGGATTTTTTAACAGTGAGGTCGCAAAGGGTGAGAGTGAACGGTGATTTATCAGATACCATTTTCTCTTCTACTGGGTCCCCCCAGGGCTGTGTCCTCTCCCCTCTTTTATTTGTTTTATACACAAATGCGTGCCAAAGCCATCATGAACGGCGCCACATTATTAAATTTGCGGATGATTCGGTCATTGTGTCCCTCCCCAGCAGTGACGACTCTGAACACGGTCCTGTAGTGGATGATTTTATTGACTTGTGCAAAGCCTCCTTTTTAAACATTAATGTGGCAAAAACAAAACAGATGTGCATCAACTTCAGAAGAATTCCCACGGT
>NC_045744.1:1074028-1074591 GCF_008692095.1 Etheostoma spectabile
TTCCCCTGTTGTCATGGACAACCAGCCAGTTGGACTTGTGCAGAAGTACAAATATCTTGGGACTGTCATCGACAGTATGTGCTTTGGGTCCCAGGTTGATGCTGTGTGTAAAAAAGCACATCAGCGCATGCACTTTTCTCCGTAAGCTTCGCAGTTTTAATGTCAACACTGTTTTTATGAAAATGTTTTATTCCTGTTTTATTGAATCAGTTCTTACTTTTTCTTTTATCTGCTGGCACGGGTCACTTTCCATTAAACAGGGAAACCGCATGCAAGGTATTGTGAAGGTGTGCAGCAAAATTGTTGGCACACCCTTAAATGACCTACACGACCTGTACAAGGCCAGATCATTGAAGAAGGCGAGAGCCATCCTGGCTGATCCTAGTCATCCTTTGTGGGATCAATTTAAGCTGCTGCCATCCGGGCGCAGATATAGTCTGCCATGATGCAGAACAAGCAGACTAAAAAGGTCATTCATCCCGGCGGTTATTACCATTGTTAATGATACTCTGTAAATTCAATTTAAATTATGCTGTACTGTGGTTGTGTTTATTGTTGTGGTT
>NC_045744.1:1074601-1075959 GCF_008692095.1 Etheostoma spectabile
GATATTGTTACTGCTGGCTGTAATTCAAATTGCCCCTTGGGGATAATAAAGTTACTTTGAACCTTGAACCTTGAACTATTCAGCTGTTAAGAGGCGTTAACTTTTTAGTAAACCGACCAGAATTGGCCACGAAATTCATGATCCAATCACAGCACGACATCCTGATTTCAATGTCTCCTCTCTTGCTATCAGCTGTCTTTTCAGGCAAACGTGCAACCCTCCTCCCCCCCGGCCGTCATCACCCACAGCAACCTGAGGGGGGTTAAATCCTTTATAAATGCCTTTTTAGTAAATAGAATACTAATGTCCCAGCCCGTCCGTGACCCAGGCTGTTGTGGTTCTTTTTTTGCTGTTCTGTGTGTGTGGGAGTGTGGGAGTGTGTGGGCAGGCAGGGCTTTCTCCAGGCACCTGGCTCTCCAGTGCAGCTGCAGGTGATCTACTAATCAAGCTCCAGTCTAGTGCTCCTGAGATCCAGGCAGCCAGTGCCAGTTCGTTTCAGTCTACCATGTGCTAACTACTCTCGGCCAAACACTCAAGTTCTCTAGTGAACCTTTGCTATCAAAGTTATTCTTTGTAGTAACACTGTTGTCTCTCTGTGCACGTCCGGGCCACCAGCCCTGTGTTTTCGAGCCTCCCTTGTCTACCTCCACTCCTCCTCTCCATGTGCCTCGGTTGAACACAAATTAGAGAACCCTTTTTCAGAAGGGTGGTTACCCTTTTTCAGAAAAGAAGTTGGTTTTCAAAGGGGTAACTAATAATTCATAAACAGAAACTACTCTTTTTTTGTGTACATTATTGTCCAGTGTTACCCAGAACCATCTAGTCGGTGTTGGCTTCGGGTTCAGACTTCACCCTAAAAACTAAGCAAGTGTTAAAACAAGTGTTAGGTGGTATGATTTTATCAATCATGTTTAAAATCATTGCTAAAGTAATTATTGGTGCTTTTAAATCATTAGTGTTTATGTAGTATAGCACTGAGAAATATATGCCTTCTTTGTGTAGTATTCACCATCAATCTTTAAACTCGAGTCAGGTCGGAGTCGAACCCGCAGCCACTGCGTTGAGAATAGTTAACCTGATTGGTTATGTTAAGGGTGCAGGGAAGGGTATGTATGGCCTGTACTGGTATGTGTTTTTCAATGCCAAAAAACAATAAATATAATGTTTAAAAAAGAAAATTGCATTTTAGGCCAATAATGCAACCTGTATTGAAGTGGAATATCCTATATATTCTAGTCTTAGTATAGCATACTGCACTCCATCCACCTGTGCAGACTCTAGATCAATTCTGAAGCTCGAAGACACATTTTGATGCTTTATTTGTATTCTCTGACACACACACACACACACACACACAC
>NC_045744.1:1075969-1078780 GCF_008692095.1 Etheostoma spectabile
ACACACACACACACACACACACACACGTAACATCTGCCTGGCTCCCTAAGCAAGCAGCAGCCCAACCAGACATGTCCAATGAAATATGCATGACACGCAAGCATGTGATATGTCAAAATAATAAAAGACCATCTACCTAGCCTCATCCTGCAGCAGCTCAGCTGTTCATCCATTATACATGGCTGCTCCATGCACCTCCACTTTGTGCATGTTACTGTTTCTATCCATACCTGCTGCACACATACCGCAGGCCTGAAATACAGTAATACTCTGACATGCTGTGTAAATAAACACCGGACTCTCTCTCCTCAACCTCACAAATGTAGCTGTATTACACTATAATACTTCAACCTAAACAGTTTCTGAATGCTTCTACATTTAGAGATGTGAATGTAGAAGCCAGTGTCATGGCAGAAGTGTTTCATGTTTTGAATATTCAGCAGCCGATCATTGAAGAGGGTTACAAAGTGTGACGTTGATTGTGTAGGCTGGTGGAGCTACAGTATTGTTTGGGCAGTGATTTGCCAGAGAGAACCAGTGGGGAGACTCCAGGATGTTAAAGCCGACACTTTAATTTTTTGTAGAGTTTAGTGAACTTTAGAGTCGCCGTTATGTGGATTTTGTTACCTTTTGTGTGGGGCCAGGTCAGCTGTTTCTCTCGCTTCCAGTCTTTGTGCTAAGCTAACCCCCTTCTGGCTCTAGAGTTGCATTTGATATAAGAATGGTATCCATCCTCTCATGTAGCTCTCAAAGTCAAACTACTACTCAATTAACCAAAGAGTAGTCTAGGAGGAAGGTCTGGCTATATCACACATACATTCTGGGATAGGGGAAAAACATAACTCTCTGGATTGTTTGCATTTCCTTCAACCAATCAAAATCGTCATGGAGGGGGGGGGGCGGGGCGCGCTAGCTTCCGGACACAGCGACGCTGCCTGCTGAATAGTCTCAGGAAGGAACTTGTTATGGTGGAACATTTGCACCCCACAAAACAAACTGCCTAACACAATATTAAATGAAGTTAAAATTCAGCAACTTGAAATATTTAAATTAGCTGCTACATGGTTAAACTTCTGTCATGGTTGGGGTCCAGCTGGCTGTGAGTTTTTGCTGTGGGTCCTGCTCTGTCCTTTGTTTGTCTGGTTTCTTTCCCCCTTTCTCCTGTCTGAAGCCAGCTGACTACCCACACCTGCCTCCCATCTGCAATCACGGATCCTCGTTGCCACACCTGCCAGTCATCACCCGCTCCCGCCGTTCACACCTGCCTGCCATCATCATCATCCCTTTGTGTTGGTATCAGCCGCCCCGTTTGACAGCCAGGCCGGGTTGCCAGATCTAGACCTGTAAACACGTAAACTTAGCGCACTACAGCTTTAACGTTAAGGAAAGCAGCAAACAAACGGAAATAGATTCTACCTGACCTAAAAAAAACAGCATGTTTTTAATAGTTGTGTGACCAGAGACGTAACAAACTCAGGTAAATATTGGAGATGGATTTGAAAGATGGAGAAAGATAAGAGCCCCAAAGGATGCAGAGTTGGCTAATTTCCTCCTGAACAGGTAAGCATTAGCTTCAGGCTGATTCATCACGGCTACAAGTGGAGAACATTTTATGTCATTTCAACAATGACTCTCTCCAGTATTTTGAATTTGTACTGCAGTAACTATTGTAAACACTAGCTAGATAGAGAAGAGAATAAAGAAGTCAGCTGGTGGAGTCTCCAGGGGCTGGTTTAGGACGTAAAAAAATGACATATCCAGATACAAAAAAGCCTTAAAGTCAGAAGTTAGAATGGAAGTACACAGAGGCGTTGTTTTGGAGATGATACACCGATCAAAATGCTGCAGACGTTGCAAGAAGTTTCAACACGTCTCCTGCGAATCTTTGGTCTGCACTGGGCTTAACCGAAGCGTAATCATAGAAATGGCAGATAACAAAACATTTATATAACACATGTTGGTCATCTTGCAAGACATCAACTAACAACATCCTTTGTAGAGGCTCTAAACTTATCAACAGAAACATCACGGCGATGATTGTAGAGCAACAAAAAACAGAGATTTACACACACACCCCGATTTGCCCGATGTGGAAATGGTGGAAGTCCACTCCCTCCAGTCTGGATCCAGTCTGGATCCAGTATGGAATCTAACAGGATTCATTCCCAGGCTGGTTTAGCCTGCCGCTCATATTAACATCAACTGGTTTAGGGGATTATTTGACACAAAGCCAACGCCTCGGAGACTTGCTCTGTTTAGCTCTCTCAGACACAAACCCCTCTCCCTCCGTCCTGTTTTTATAATATAATATTTATTTTTAAATTTAAAAAGTGAAAGCAACTTTGTCTGGGTGTGTCAGGCCGTCTCTTAAATGCAGGTATCCCAAAGTCAGACAGGTTACACATTTGTAAGTTGTTCGTCCTTAAGCTACATAGTTACACACTCAACATCTTGTTTTTTAATATTTCTTCTAAGCCTAATGAGAAAATGACCATTTTGTACCAAATATTTGCCAGAAATATGTCAGACTGAGAACTTTTTCAGCCTAACCCAGACAGGTGTTACATTTGACTTACAACTCAGAGCTGCAAGCGTTGCATCATGTTGTGAATGTTATGATTAAGAAAAGCAGTACCGAAACATATTTCATATTTTTTCCTTTTTGCTATCTGAAGGTGGATGTGTACCTTGGACCTCCTGGAAAATTAGTTTGGGGTTTGTGTGATAGCTCTTGTGTACTCTGTAGCTTTCATCGTCTCTGTGTGTGTGTGTGTGTGTGTGTGTGTGTGTGTGTGTGTGTGTGTGTGTGTG
>NC_045744.1:1078798-1082541 GCF_008692095.1 Etheostoma spectabile
CGCATCAGCAGCAGGCCTAAAGAAAGTTGTTTGACTTCATGAATACTTCATTTGAAAGAATAAACATACTCTATATAACATTGTCGTATTTAACTTCAATGGAACATTAAAATGCCAGCGTTGAGAACACAGACCACTGCGTAAATAATATAAATATCTATCAATAATGTATTGCATGCATGTGGCAGTAAAGGCCAAAGACATAAAAAGGACCACATCCTTGTTGGTGAAAATCAAAAGAGTCATCATCATCATAAGAGTCAACGCTGTACCCAGAACTTCCCAAACTTCCCGACCTCAAACGTTGTGGGCAGGGCTAAGTTCGGCTGGCATCTAGTCTAGTAAAGACATGAACAAAAGCGAGAAATCCAAACTATATTGGAGTCATTGTGTCTGGTGTTTTTCAAAAGAAAAGTTTTAATTAATCCATGTCTGAGTGAAAAAGTGTTTCTATCAGTAAATATAATAATTCTGCAGACACTGTTGCATACTCTTTGATTTCCACACATTCATCCTGCAGGGCCTACTTTGTGCTTTCAACACACTATACATGTTGATTAACACATGGTTAAATAAAGTGCCATCTACTGTGAGTATAGAAATGGTCACTCTGTGCCAGCGTGTTTCTGTCTGCCTGTCTGCACATTCATCCATCATGTCATCATGTGCCAACCGTGGCTAAGGCAGCTTTGGGCCAAAGCTGATCCTGTCATCGGTGCAGGGTCGGGGTCCAAGATAACTGGCGTGTGGTCCAGCTGTTACCAGCGCTCAGCGGACCCACAATGGTTTGCTTGTGTTCGTGGAGTGGGAGAGTTGAAGCCCTTCCTCGAGAGCTGCGATTGCGTCAGCGGTGCACAGCTGTGCTGCGGAGAGCGGACGGACTGTGTGTGTTGTGACAGGTTAAGGGGCTCTGAAGTGTGTGAATGTGGTGGTCATTGGGTTGGTTTTCTTTTTTTGTTCCAACATATTGTTGAAAAAAAGGAGACAGTGTGATGCACACACACAAACAGGTAAAGCAGAGGGCATTTTTAGCGTTTTTAAGTCAATTATTAAAAAATACATAAGAACAAACAGAGAAGGACTAGATGAAGCTTAAAATAAGCAAATATTTAATATACCAATTGAATAAATAGGATAGGAAACAAATGTTCAAAAAGGGAAGAATCTGTCTCCACATCGCATTGTGGTAATATCAAAGTTTTTGCTGTATTTTAAAACTGAGGCTCAACAGTCAAGATGCAGACTAATCAGAGACATGTTTATAACACACGTTACTCCCACTGGAAAAGGTTGTGTATGTTTTCTTGTATTTCATACTTAAATTACAATATTGGTATAGGGGACAAAGTGGTCACCATCTATCGTTACGTAGAGTGAGATCATCATCTTGTCCTTGAGTATTTCCATCCCATTCCCTATTTATCTATTTACATCCAGATCCTATTTCAGAAGTGTGGCACATGATATTTTCATCATTGCTGTAGCACGGGCAGCGCACCAAAACGATTTGTCACATTAGCCAATGAAATGTCAGCAGCCAACGTCATCCGTTACTGCTGCACACGGAAACAGGACTTCAAAGAAAAGGCAAGAGTTGGAAAGAAGTTGCTGCTGCCATCAAACAACCTGGTGAGCAAGTGTCAGCTGCCTGATGAATCAATCGGTTGTGTGGGTGTGTGTGTGTGTGTGTGTGGTGTGTGGGTGGTGTGTGTGTGTGTGTGTGTGTGTGTGTGTGTGTGTGTGTGTGTGTGCATGCAGGTTTGCATGGAGGAAATAACAGAGATGTGTGACTCCAGGCATAGTCATTAGATGCAAGTTAAGGAGAGTTTAGGTCATGATTGATCATTATTATTAATATTAGATTTACATGACATATGTTTGGCATACAACACTTTTTAAAAAAACTTTGGAAAATTGGGATCAACTGCCTTGATACAATGAGGAGAAGTGGATCAAACCTTCGACCGTAGTGCCGACCCACTCTACCAAATAAGCTACATCTGTCTATTAAATGCTGGATTGTGCCTTTTTTAAGGATTCTGTGCTTTTGTTAAATGGAGGATTTGGACATTGGGTATGTTGTTGGAGTCTCTGAAATTATTGACTCAGGACACAAGGAGACACAAGAGCATGCAGTTTAGTGCACGTGTACGTCGTTGTGAGTATTCGGGCACAACCCTGACTGTTAAATTCCAAATTGAGCGTCAAACAGGAGCAATTTGATTAGCGAGCCGGAGAGATACCAGAAGCTGATTTAAGTCATTTCCAAATAGGAAAAGCTAAGTTAAACACAGCTCTCTCTCTCTCTCTCTCACGGCAATGTGATGTTAACTTTGTGATTTCACACCCACCAATCTAGCAGCAGAAATGAGAATTTGCCTCCGGAAACGGCTGCGAGATGAAATGGACAGATATTCCTAAGTGGATAACAAACCAACGCCATGTCTAATCAAACCTTCATTCGCTGTAAAAAAAAAAAGAAAGAAAAAAACTCCCGAACTGTGACATTTGAACAAATGGGTTAATTACTTTTTTAAAGACCCGGCACTTAAACACATTTGTTTCTTTTTAACTGCGAGTCGTAAAGTTCCGGTCAAGGGTTGCTGGGGCCATGAGATTCACTCTAAATGTAAATAAGTGTTTTAAACGGCCATTAGCCACACGCTTGTTACAGCAGCAGATAAACTGGGACGTCCCTTCTCAATGAGGTCGAGTCCCTAATTAACCCCAAAACAGCATCGTCATTTCTCATTTGATTGTTGCGAGGAATTCAACACAGAGAGAAAAATATGAGTGACTTAAGTCTCCTCTGCTTCTTCCTCCTTGAAGTCAAGCTGATCAGAGATATAGGCCTACGCCGGAAACACACTGCACGCAGAAGGCATGAAGCTGAGTATTTTTCATTTCGACGTCTCCTCTATGTCCTCGGCGAGCCGACAGCGAGTGTGTCGAGCCAGGCAGGCTTACAGGAAGCTACACTGCAGCCGGATCAGATTTTAATATAAAAGACCCAGGTGATTTTGGCTGTCTTGACCTCTCAGCTGTGTCTACAGTAAGACACGTCATCAGACACATGGAGAGAGAGACGGACGGACGGACAGACAGAGAGAGTGACACACACACACATACACACACACACATGGGGAGAGAGAGAGACATTCTGAAGACTGGAGAGGAGCAGCATCGCTTTGTGTCCACTAAGAGAACGCTTCAGTGCTGTTCAGTGTGTTTCTGCTGTTACTTTCCTCCTCCAGTAGAACCCATGTTGGGTTTTTAGCAGCATTATTTGATTGTGTAACAAGAAATAATGGGATGGAGTGAGATTGAAGGTCAGACTGCAGAGTGAAAGAGAAGGAGGAAGAAGAGAAGATCTGTGTGTGTGTGTGTGTGTGTGTGTGTGTGGAGATACTGTAGGTGTGTGGAGACAGGCGCAGATGAGGAAATCCTTTATGGAAATCTACAATAGTGCCGGTTTGGTGAGGTACAGCTTTTGCCTTAACCTGCTGAGATGCCTCTCCTCCACCTGGGGGGAGCAATCTAAATTGCATCAGAGAAGCAGTAGCACCATCGAAGTTAAAACTCCGATCGACTGCAATGATAAGAAAAATAGAAAAGATTGATAAAGTGGAGTAGATTATGTAATGTCCTGCTACTCCTTACAACTCAGATGAGTGTGCAGGTGTTTCACCTTCATCCACCTATCGGAGGAAGTTTGTGGAAGACGGGGGGGGGGGGGGGGGGGG
>NC_045744.1:1082551-1086421 GCF_008692095.1 Etheostoma spectabile
GTGCAAAGAGTGAAGAGAGGGAGGGGATAAACGGAGAAAAAAAGCAGTGGGAAAGGAAAACAGTGCACACAAGATTAGGTTCTGGGTGCACAAACAGATGCTGATGCATAAACAAAGATGCTGCCAATGGGCAAGAGTGCAATTTAATAAAATATTATGGTGTTTATAGATGTAAAACCCTATTAAATAGCAAGTACTCTCAGGGACTGTTATTAGCAACTTATAGATTTCCTTGGATTGCGGGGGCACCTGGATCGGGGTTGCAGCTGCTGCCATGGTCCTGCTCAATGCCCTGCTACGCCCAGCACTGCTACTATTATTATTACCACTTGTAGTTATATTTACTTTATTGTTCCTATAATTGCCACTGTGCATTGTGCCAACCGCTAATTATTATGAAATCATATTTCTCTATCAGTGTCTCTGTGTCCCAGCTGGCAGCGGCAGATGGCCGCCCACCAACACACTGGGTCTGTCCCACTGCCCTCCACCAGGAGCCTGGGTCTGTCCCACTGCCCTCCACCGGGAGCCTGGGTCTGTCCCACGGCCCTCCACCAGGAGCCTGGGTCTGTCCCACTGCCCTCCACCAGGAGCCTGGGTCTGTCCCACGGCCCTCCACCAGGAGCCTGGTCTCTGTCCCCACTGCCCTCACACGGAAGAGCCTGGGTCTGTCCCACGCCGCTCCTACACAGGAGCCTGGGTCTGTCCCCACGGCCCTCCACCGGGCCTGGGTCTGTCCAACGCCTCCACCAGGAGCCTGGGTCGTTCCCACTGCCCCCACCAGGAGCCTGGGTCTGTCCCACGGCCCTCCACCAGTGAGCCTGTCTGTCCACGGCCTCCACCAGGAGCCTGGGTCTGTCCCACAGCCCTCCACCAGGAGCCTGGGTCTGTCCCACGGCCCTCCACCAGGAGCCTGGGTCTGTCCCACGGCCCTCCACCGGGAGCCTGGGTCTGTCCCACTGCCCTCCACCGGGAGCCTGGGTCTGTCCCACGGCCCTCCACCGGGAGCCTGGGTCTGTCCCACGGCCCTCCACCAGGAGCCTGGGTCTGTCTGAGGTTTCTACCTGTTTTAAAAGGAAGTTTTTCCTTGCCACTGTCGCACTAAATGCTTGCTCTTTGGGGGGAATTGTTGGGTATTTGTAGATTATAGAGTGTGGTCTAGACCTACTCTGTCCCAAAATGGGAAAGGAATATTTTGTCAACAAAATATAACTTTAAGAAGTTCTTGTCAAATGATTGAACCCAAACCTTTAAGGTCCATACATGAAAATTTCACCTATGAGTTTTTTTTTACATGGACATGGTCCCCCCAGCTGCCTGCCATGCCCCCCCCCCCCCCCCCCCCCCATTGGTTAGAAATGGTGATAGGTGTACCCGAGCTATGGGTTCCTCTGTCTTTGAGAATATGAAAGCTCAGATGGGCCGTTCTGGAATCCTTCTCGTTATGAGGTATAAGCGGGCAAGGTTACCTCCCCTTTCTATGATTTGCCCGCCAGAGAATTTGGCCCCCCAATGAGAGAGGAGACATCATGGCTTTCAAATGGGCAAAGTAGCAGTTGGTCGGTCACCACCCCCCCCCCCCACCCCCAGCCTCACCATGAACCCCCCCCCCCATCTCAAAAGATACAGACACAGAAAAGTCCATACTAAGAAGAGCTCATGGTGGGACTGGCTCTAGTGCTGGAATTGGACCAAGGCGACATTCTGGGGGAAAGAGACTTCAGATACAGTATTATGGACCACTAAGGTCATATAAAAGAGACTTCAGATTACAGTATTAGGGACCACTAAGGTCTATATAAAAGATACTTTAGATACAGTGTTAGGGGACCACTAAGGGCTATATAAAAGAGATCATATACAGTATTGAGGGACCACTAACGGTGTAATAAAGACATATCAGATACAGTATTGGACCGTAATCTTAAAAGAGACTCAGATACAGTATTAGGGACCACTAAGGTCTATATAAAAGAGACTTCAGATAAGTATTAGGGACCACTAAGGTCTTAAAGAGACTTGATACATATTAGGACCAAGGGTCTATATAAAGAGACTTCAGTACAGTATTAGGAAGGACACTGAGGTCTATATAAAAGAGGACTTCAGATACAGTATTAGGGGACCACCAAGGTCTTATAAAAGAGACTTCAGAATACGTATTAGGGGACCACCGAGGTCTATATAAAAGAACTTCAGATACCAGTATTAGGGGACCACGAGGTCTATATAAAAAGAGACTTCAGATACAGTATTAGGGACCACGAGGTCTATATAAAAAGAGACTTCAGTACAGTATTAGGGACCACTAAGGGTCTATATAAAGAGACTCAGATACAGTATTATGGACACTAAGGTCTCTATTAAACGAGATCAGATACAGTATAGGGACCACTAGGTCTATATAAAAGAGACTTCAGATACAGAGTATAGGACTCATAAGGTCTATATAAAAGAGACTTCAGATACAGTACTAGGGACCACTAGGTCTATATAAAGAGACTCTTAGATACAGTATTAGGACCACTAAGGTCTATATACAGAGACTTCAGATAAAGTATAGGGGACCACTAAGGTTTATATAAAAGAGACTAAGATACAGTATTATGGACCAATAAGGTATATAAAAAGACTTCAGATACAGTATTATGGACCACTAAGGTCTATATAAAAGAGACTTCAGTACAGTACAGGGGGACCAAAAGGTCTATATAAACGAACTTTAGTCCAGTATTAGGGACCACTAAGGTCTATATACAAGAGACTTCAGATACAGTACTAGGGGACCACTAAGGTTTATATAAAAGAGACTTCAGATACAGTATTATGGACCACTATATAAAGCATCCAAAGAGCACCATGTTATGGGACCTTGAAGTGAATTTGGTAATATGGGGGACCATGAAATTGTGTCCTCCTGTCTATTAAATTTCACCTTAATCCAATTAAACCTTTTTCAAGTATGTCACTCTCCAGATATAAGCTGAATTAGATGGAATAGCAACATTAATATATAAGACTAGATATATTCTTAAATGTTGGATATTGTAATATGGCCTAGTAGTCATTAAACTCTCATTGTGTTTATATTTTGTGAAAGTACCAATATTCAACCCTACAATATCGCCACAATATCGATGTCTTTGGTCAAAAATATTGTGAAATTTGATTTTCTCTAGGCTGAATACATTCTCAATGAATGACAAAGCATTTGGGTTATTTGGTTCCACCCAGGTTTGAAAGTCCTCTTGTTCTCAGACGCCACAGATTAACAGAAGGAATGCTCCTGCGTGTGGTTCAGTCCTTGTTCACCTATAAAAGAGGGGAGGGGAGCGGAGAAGGCCGGTGCAGCCGCGGTTCATCCCTCTGATGGGAAGTCCTGCTGAGGAGCCACTGACCCTGAACGCAGCCGAGAGCAGAGAAGCAAATCCAGGAAAGACAGCGAGACGGGGAGGGGGAAACCGAAAAGGAGGGACAAGTGAGGAGGAGAATGGCAATTTAGTTCATTTCTTTAGAAAGCCATTTCTTTACATTGCAAACATTTAATTTTGACTTTTGCCCTTCTGTACTATTGCATTGTGAATCAGAATTACAAAAAAATAAAGATTATCTTAAGTTATTGTATACATATTTAAAGTTTAACACCTACCAAACATTTGCATTGTAAACAAAGTCGAGCATGGATGTTAACATTGTAACAGATGCCTTGATACAAGCCACAAGGGCCACAGTGTGTGCACGGACACCCTCCCCACAGACAGCAGCAGTGTGTAGGAGCACATCATGACGAGCTGTGATGAATTAAATCAGCAGCAGTTCTGTAATCCACCGCCTCTGTCTTTCTCTCTCTCACACACACACACACACACA
>NC_045744.1:1086431-1086816 GCF_008692095.1 Etheostoma spectabile
CACACACACACACACACACACATAGTGCATCTCAATATCTTTGTGGCAACCAGTCATTGACATATTGCATTCTCTAGCCCCTTACCCTAATCTTAACCATCATAACTAAATGCCAAACCTTAACCCTTACCCTAATCTTAACCATCATAACTAAATGCCAAACCTTAACCCTTACCCTAATCTTAACCATCATAACTAAATGCCAAACCTTAACCCTTACCCTAATCTTAACCATCATAACTAAATGCCAAACCTTAACCCTTACCCTCACCATAACCCTAACCTAATTCGAACCCTAATCCTAAAACCAAGTCTTAACCCTCAAACTACCCTTTAAAGTTGTGGGCCCCACAAAGCTGTCGGGACCCCTGAAGTATCCTGTATT
>NC_045744.1:1086826-1090375 GCF_008692095.1 Etheostoma spectabile
ACATACACACACACACACACACACACAGAGTCACACTGGGGTGTGATGAGCTGTTCCGTGGACTTTCCTTTCAGCGGGGCTCCCTCTCCGTTGGCTCTGAGCCAACACGCCGCCGGGCGCTGACAGCAACACGCTGATGTCTGTGTCACGGCTTCCTTCCCTCTGCTTCCTGTTTCATCCCGACTGCAGCAGGCCCTGCACCCGGCGTCTTTATCAGTATGTGCTCTTGTGCTTGGGTTTTTTAATTATGCATTGGATTTATGTTCTAATGCATGCGGCCAAAACAATGGATGGAGTTGCTGAACTTGAGGTAGTTAAACATATCCTTGGGGTTGAAAAAGAAGGAGTAGAAACTGTACTCTCTGACCAAGCAGTGTAAACCACAGTGATTTCACTTTGGCTGTGGTTTTAACTACAGCGGCGGCACAGGGTACCAATATAATACTAATATACTAATATCAAAATGGGATGGATTTCTTTTTTTTACCCTCGACCCAAAAACACTTCAAGCTATTTGTGAAATGTAAAACGATGCGTAACGTTTTGACTATTCTGAAACCTTGCTTTGAAGGAACGACACAGGACAAGCTTTCTGTATTAATAGGTTGTTGTGAAAATATGACAGGCTAAAAAGGTTGCGCTTATTTTTTAAAGTCTAAAATGTTTCCAAATTCTCAAAATGTAAAAACAGAAAAATATCCAGCCGATACACGTGGGTCAAGAACAATCAGCGCAAAGACACAGAGGAACAAATTACAATTACTCAGTACATCTCCAGTACTAAATGTTGAGGTACTTGTACTTTACTTGAGTCTTTTCTTTTCATGTCACTTTTTACTGCTACTTTTCAGAGAGAAATATTCTACTTTTTATTCCACTACATTCATCTGACAGCTTTAGTAACTAGTTAATTTCTGCACACAAAACACATGTAGTTCATAAAATACAATGCTTTATTATAAAGTAACCTAGCAACAATATAAGGTATGTCCAGCTGAGATCATGATGTCATTAAACACACAGCTGGTTGGAGCCTTTACTCTTTCTAACATGGGAGGATTCTTCTGCATTGAGTACTTTTACTCTTAATACTTTAAGTATATTTTTCTGAGGATGCTTACATATTTGTACAGTGTGGTTTTAGTTCTTTAAAGCATCTGAATACTTCTTCCTCCACTGTTGAATTGGATGTACTGTACATACTGCAGTTATATATTGGGCTATATGTATGACTTGAAATGCAACCAGCAACCAATGATGAATAAACCTTTACAGACAGACAGATAAGCCATCAGGTGATGACCCCCCCTCCCCCCTGCTGCCAGGTGATTGTGGTTTAAACATCTGTTTAAGTTAGGATATCCACCATGACAGATTGGGATTTCATGCTCAGCTGCACTAAATCCTTTTAAAGATGCTGCAGGTCACGTGGCTTCAGCGTTAGCAGGGTGGACGGTTCTCAAATGCAGAGCCTCCAGAGGTGCCCCGAGGGCTCAGATCCAGCTCAGAGGAACAGGGGAAAGACACTTAACCACATGTGGACTACACACACACACGTTTGTTTATGTGTGCATATGCATGAATACAGTACGTATAGTTTAGGGTATTTGAGTGGGATATTCCTCAATGGCATCTACACATTCTCCTCTATTTAGTTCCAGAATCTCTAAATATGCAAATAATTTTTGGTGGCAATACTGGAAACATGATGTCTTGTGTACTTTACTGAAACGTATGTGCACGGGAGGTTCCAAGTTTACACTTCACACATGTTAAAGTTGCTTGATGGACCACAAATGGCTTCAAACTAGTTGTGATGTCACACATTTCTGCTTCTATGTCCAGGTGTTGAGATGTAAGGTCAGCACAGAGATGAATGGGAAATCAGCCTTCCAGTGTCAAACTGTGCAGCTCCATCCAAATCAACCATCATTTTGCAAATGAAGAATGCTTTATGATGAACTACCTTGATGGCTGCTTTCAATTTAACTGGATTGTCCAGAAGCAGATATTCTCACTTGGTTATTATATTGATTTCTCAATTCATTCCCAGAGTATCTTCTATATTAAGATATCCTTATTGCAAGATACTGCACATAAACAACAGCATCTTTGATGATTTGATCCACATCCACACCTAAATCTGATTTGTTGATTTGTAAACCTGAAAGCCCTGACAATGTAATTGGTCCGTACAGCTCTGGTCTGAGCATTATTTGAAATGGACTAATAATCCCCCCCCCCACCCACCAGCAGCGCTTTGTCCACCCTAATGCGCACGAAATGGAACAGAAGAATTAATCAAACAGAACAATACGCACAAGAAATGCAAAGACGCACACATTGCTTCTGTACATGTATGTGTGGTAAAGGTTATTACAAAGATATGTTCTGTATTGACTGGATTATGCCTGTGTGTATGCTAGATCATGGATGAGAAATAAGTATTGACAACTGCAACAGCCTCATTCAATCTCAACTAACGATGCATTTTTACAGAGCGTTCTGATTTATTCATATCCAATCAAAGACACTGAAAATAACTCCACACCAGAGTAGCCTTAACAGGGAAAACCCCAAAAATGTAATTTAGCATTCTTCTTTTTAAAGAAGATATCCAGCCTTCAGCCAAACAAATCAATAGTTTACAAAAGAAGCCCAACATGTGTAAAAACCTGTGCTGACACAAATTAAAACTTGATTCCTCGGCAAATTTGGTACTGTATGGTGAAGGTGTAATGATGAGAAGGGGGCTGTGTGTGGGTGTGTGTGTGTGTGTGTGTGTGGTGTGTGGTGTGTTGTGTGTGTGTGTGTGTGTGTGTGTGTGTGGTGTGTTGTGTGTGTTTGTGTGTGTGGTGTGTGTGTGTGTGTGTGTGTTTTGTGTGTGTGTGTGTGTTTGTCCTTTGAAAGAAAAAAAGTGTTTGCTGAATCTACAAACTGAGACGCTTTGTGCTGGGACGCCCTATGGTGATTTTCGTCCTCTGTGTTTTTTTTATTGCTGCAGTATTGGGGGGGGGGGGGGGGGGGTAAAGAAAAGAATAAAGAATGAAGAAGCTGACTTTACTCCTTTTGTGTGTTTGGCTCTGTTTGACTGACTTGATCTGACTTCAGATACAGCAGTTGATTTTGTAAATTTTAAATTTAAGAGAGACTTGCATTCTCCCGTGCGTCCCTCCCTGTTTGTGATGCTACATGAGTTGGAATGGCATCCGTCTCGCGTTGGACTGAAGGACAAAGCAACCCTTAGCACCTGAACACAATAACATTTATTGGAAATTGGCAGGAACAGTGAGATAATTTGACTAAAAATATCATGCAATGAGGCAGATAAGTCAGGATACAAGGTAAGAATTCCCGCCAAGGTGTCTATTTGTTGCAGCTGAGAAGTATTTTTGGCTTTTTGTCTGCGTTCCCTGTGCCACTTTCAAACCCATCTACACATGCCAAGTCCAATCTATTTACAGACTTTGCAATTTATCGTAGCAAATAATGGAAAAAGATCAGCATTTCTTTTGCTGTCCTTGTGTTGTGTGTTTGTCCATCTCCCTC
>NC_045744.1:1090385-1093559 GCF_008692095.1 Etheostoma spectabile
ATTGACTTTCTTTTTTTTTAAGATGGATTTTTGGCCATTTTTGGCCTTCATTGACAGGACAGCTGAAGAGAGAGAGGGGGGGGAATGATGCAGCAAAGGGCATCGGGTCAGAGTCGAACCTGCGGCTGCTGCATCGAGGAGTTAACCTCAACACATGGACACCTGCTCTACCAACTGAGCTAACTAGGCGCCCCAAATTGACCTCCTTATATGAACATTTCATTCAATATTAAACAAAGGGATGAATAAATAAATATGCCTCTGAAATACATCCTAATTGAGGCACTAAATATATAAAATCATGTAATTATAAATGAGTGTACAGTAGTATATGAATAAGTTTTGTCTTTTTTAATTCAGTGAACCTTTATTTCATAATGTCACATTTATTTTTTAACTCTCTATTTATTTCCACTTGTTTTATTCAAACAAAGGGGTGTGGCCTTCTCACACATTACAGTCCGCCGGATTTCACTCATTTAGGCCAGATGTTGGCGTTCTAACCTCTGGTGGATTTCCTGAAGGACTAGGTTATCTGGTCCTCAGTCTCTGCAGGAAATCGGACAGATCTGTCCAATCTGAGGACTATGGTTACCTGGTCCTCAGGTCTCTGCAGGGTAAATGCTACTTTAAGAAAACAGCAGCAGCCCAGCCGTGCATGCTTTGGTCTGAATCCAGGAGATAGCCACGCCCCTTCATTTGAATTGAACAAGTGGAGATGAGTAAAAGGGAAATAAATAAATGTGACATTATTAAATAAAAGTCCCTTATTGCCTTGTATATTTATTTCAGGATGTATTTCAGAGGCATAATTATGTATTTATTCCTTCATGTAAAATGGAACCTGTTACTTATATCCCTTCCCTTTTCACTGTGATATCCACTATGCTTTTCCCTCTCTTTCCATCCGATTCTTCCCCTCCTACATCTCTCTCCTCTGTCCTCTTTGTTCGAGTTCAGTGGCTTCTCGGTGGAATTTCCCATCAGCCCCTTGGAGCGGGAGGCCTGGTTCTCCCTGTCCTTTGGTGTGGCCCTCTCAGCAGCCCACTTCTCCTTCCCTCTACTCCTTCCCTGCCCCCCCCCAACTCTCTCTTCCAACACTTCCTGGACAAATGCTCGCCGAGCTGCTAGCATGGCACGCCCTGTCAGGTACTGTCAGGGCCTCATACTCTGCTTCTGTGGTTAGTATAGTAGTCCTCCTAGGTACTGTCAGGTGACCCTCAAACTCTGCTTCGTGAGAACTGGTAGTAGTCTTACCTAGGTACTTTCAGGGCCACTCAACTCCCCTGACTGCGTATACGCGCTCTCTACCTAGTACTGTTCAGGACGCCTCATTCTGCTCCTGACTGGCTAGTAGTCCCTTACCTAGGTACTAGCAGGTCCTCATACTCTGTCTGACGGCTAGTAGTCTTACCTAGGTATGTCAGGGCTCATACTCTGCCTCCTGACTGGTAGTAGTCCTTACTAGGTACTGTCAGGGCCTCATACTTGCTTCTGACTGGCTAGTAGTCCTTACCTAGGTACGTCAGGACCCTCATCACTGCTTATGACGGCTAGTGTCCTTCCTAGGTACTGTCAGGGCCTCAACTCTGCTTCTGACTGGCTAGTAGTCCTTACCTAGCTACTGAGCATGTGTGACTCCCAACAAAGATGGAACAGAGTGATATGTCTCAACTGGAGCTAAAACAGAGAGCTCAACACACAGGGTGAAAAGAGGAGCTGTAGCAATGTGCAATACAACAAAAATATGGTTTACAAAACTGAAAATGAGTATAATATGAGTACTTTAAGCAAAATACAAGATAGCAAAATAGCTTTCAAAAAAAAAATTTCACTGAATGTAAGGTTTGTTTTGATACCAAAAAGCTCCCATTAGAACAAAACCACATTCATGTGTACGTGCAGGTGTAGTTTCTTTGCGTGTGTGTCTGTGTATTTCTGTCTGGTTTATTCAGACCCTGCTCCATATGATCACAAATCATATTTACCCACATTCCTTCCAATCTGTGGTGCCTGCGTGCTGTCTGTCTCCAGTCCTGCAGAGTGACTTTTCATCATGTCTGAGAATATATGATTAAAATAATGTGGGGCTTAATTTGCAGCCTAATTATTTACCAACACACATTCCCTTTTCAAAAGTTGCTAGAGTTTGGTTTTTTTCAGCACACCTGTGTGTCTGGTTTGGGAGAAAACACATTCATACAACTATAGCAGCATCTATGTAACACTTTAATTTGGGTTTTTGGCAAAGTTTTTCAGATGAACACCCAACCATTAATTAAATGTCAGAATACTTTAAACACTGCAACTCTAAAACAGCTGGAGCCGGTTGCACCAACTGGTCTTTACTAAGCCTGGTCCTAACTGGCTAAGGTGGTCTTTGTTTAGGATTGACTTCACATCGTTACATCAACCAAACTTAAGCCTAGGCTTAACTAAGGCTGGTTAGCATTCATGTGAATGACCAACAAACTTTGGGTTGCTAGGATACGTTGTAAATGATTTTCCTCTTTTTTGTTTCAATGGAGGCTCAAAGAAAAAGAAAAGGCAATTTCACTGACCTTGATATAGGAAAATTGTTAGAGCGGTCCAGTCAGCACAGATATACGTCCAACGGTTGGCTGACTCAGGCAGCCTTCGTAAAGAGAGCCATGCACGGAAAAAGCTGAAATTTTTATTTCATTTCAGATCGACAAAGGTCAGCTGAAAGATTTCCGTCAGCTTTTGAGAGGCGGCTAGCGGAGCATAAAGTTGACTGGCGACTCGACGCCCCGCTTCTCCAAAGTCCCCGCAACGCTACCAGAATGCATGGCTCAGCTGCTCCCATAGATATGAATGGGAAGCGTTGAAACTGCATGACAATGGACACGCACCATTAGAACGCTGAGTTAAGACCTACTTAGCTTAAGACCAGCAGAAGCCCTGTTGGTGTACCCGGCTCCTGTACCACAATAAACTACTGCACAATAGGACACGTAGATTCTCACATTAAATACTTCCAAAGACTAAATCAGAGTGTTACCTGGGGATTGATCTGTGATTTTATGTTTGTGAATGGATGCTTTTGGTGCCTTGTTCTTGCATCTGAAATTTAATGGAAATACACTGTATTTATATAGCGCTTTTCTAATCTTAACAACTACTCAAAGCGCTTTTACATCTACAGGATACATT
>NC_045744.1:1093569-1093685 GCF_008692095.1 Etheostoma spectabile
ACACATTCATACACTGTGGCCGGGGCTGCCGTACAAGGTGCCTCAGATAAACACTCACACACATTCACACACCGATGCGCAGCACCGGGGACAACTCGGGGTTCAGTGTCTTGCCC
>NC_045744.1:1093695-1094930 GCF_008692095.1 Etheostoma spectabile
CGACATGGGACTGCAGGGCCAGGGATCAAACCCCCAACCTTCCAATTGGCAGACAACCGCTCTACCACTGAGCCACAGCCACCCCTTAATCATTAAGCTAACCTTAAATATATTACGACATTGAAATGTATGGATATGGAAGCCTATAGGGGAAATATTTCAAACAACAATGTAAATGGGAAAAAGAAAATGAAATTTCACAATAGCATCAGTGTTTCTTGAGTAAATTTTTAAATGAAAATGCAATAAACACATTTTTCATTTTCATGTTCAGATCCTTGAATGGGCATTCTGGTCAGTATGAGTCCTCAATCTGAAAGTCCACGTTGAAGGTATGCAGATTTCGCCCTGACAGCAGTGCTTTGGCTCCGATTTTCTTGCGAGGTAGCCAGACGCCAGGGCTGGCGAGTCATATCTTTGGCAGCGAGACAGCAGCAGACAGCTGGCTGACAGTAGCACTCGGCGATGCTAACCTGCCCAGACACCTCCCTTCACCTCGGGCTCTACACAGGCACCTAGCCCCGCCGCAGGGGGAGACGCACTCACACACACAGGCACGCTTCACTGAACACCTGAACAGTAAAAGAAAACTAAAAAGAAAATTAGAAATAGTGTATTTCACACACGCAATACACTTTGTGTGCATGTTTTCTTTTCCTTTAGTTGTAAGACACATGACCGTTGATCTGCCTGAAAAACAGGTTAATCTGCAAAGAGATATCTCTGGTTTTATTTATCTTCCTACATCTTGTTTTATTGGTGCAACCAAACTGGTGTTGGGTTGTTTTAATATCTTAATTTAATATAAATTTACATCTTTTTTTATTGTGCACTCAATAAAATAGTTTTGGTTCATTCATTTTAAGAATGACATTTGTTTTGTTTTTGCAGTTTGAGATACTGTACTTTGGTCTTATTCGGATGTTTCTTGCTCGTAAATATAAATAGGGCCACACAAGGCACAGTCCCTGACATCTTGTTTGGTAATCTACAAAGCATTTTAGACTTTTCCCTCTCTGAACATCACTCAAGTGTCAGCAGCTAGACGTAATGTTAAACACGTCCACCATTGACAGCTTTCCATTGCCAGAGATCGTAAGGCTCTCAAACATTCATCTACCCCACAATGAATGGCAGCCTGTGATAAACAGACAGACAGACAGGGAGACAGGCAGACAGACAGACAGACAGGCAGGTAGGCAGATAGATAGATAGATAGATAGATAGATAGATAG
>NC_045744.1:1094940-1095595 GCF_008692095.1 Etheostoma spectabile
AGATAGATAGATAGATAGATAGATAGATAGATAGACAGGCAGGCAGACGCATTCTCTTCTGGCAGCTCTGTGGCTATATAACATAGCCTGGAGCAGGGCTGTGCGCGCGTGCATGCGTGTGTGTGTATGTGTGTGTGTGTGTGTTGCATTAGTTACATATTGTCTTATATCCTTGAGGACTTTGGCCATTTGGTGTGTAACCACATTTTTATATTGTATGATTTTTTTTAATTCTATGTTTACATTTGCACTAAACTCAAAATGTTCACGCACTCGGAACCCATCGGCTACAGGTCTGACAATGATTTAGCCTCTGGGGGCGATACCCAAATCTTGTCCTGTTGCACCATTTTGAATGTTGAATGGGCGTTATCAGTGCTTATCAGCCTCATATGTGTGAGTCAGAAGGGACTTGCTACACTTACTAGTAGGTTCAGGAGCCCCTTATCATCGATTCATGTGGAAGCAGGAATCACTTTTTTACTTTTTTTTACTTTTTAACCGAACATAACAAACCTTACTTTGTTAGCTTTTGACAACAAAAATACTTTAATCAGGTGAAGATAATGACCTCTTCAGAAGAGTCCATCAAGTTTTTTTTATCTTCCGTGTCCTCCTTGGCTACAAGCAACTGTGTGTGTGTGTGTGTGTGTGG
>NC_045744.1:1095605-1101321 GCF_008692095.1 Etheostoma spectabile
GGGGTGTATCATGTGGACGCGCCAACAGTGTTGTCGTTACTAAGAATTCCTCATGGGGGAGACAGAAACTACGCACTATAGCTTTAACTTTAAAAAACAATCAACCTTGACATCTGGTTTCACACAGGACACAAGCTCCAGTCTCCATTATGAAAGCCGAAACTTTACCTGTCAACGCAAAACAGAAATCCTCATTAGATTTCGTCAGATCAGATGTGTCAACATCAGATGTGTGTAACACCAAGGGGAAAACCAGAATTTGTATAAATTTTAAAAAGTACAGTAGCTGGAACTGACTGACCAATCCGTGGTCAGATCATTCTGTCCAGCCGATAGGACATGCATCCTTCAGCAAGATACTAAATCTGTACCTGCTGTTCTCATTCAAAGACAAATACATCAGCTAAATGTCTACAATGTAAATTTGACGGCCCCCTTCCCTACCTTCTACCTCCTCACTTCCAGCTGGACGAGACCCACATCTTAACCTCGGCCTTCATTTTGATCTCAGCTACCTGAAAAGTTTGGTAACTGGATCTTTTATAGTTGTGATGCTATTATAGTGACAAAAGCTGGCGACGGGACGGACGGCGGGCGGCGGAGGACGGACGGACTGACGGACCGGACGGCGGCCCGGACGGACGGGACGGACGGTACGACGGGAAGGTACGGACGGCAGACGACAGACAGACAGAAGGACATATAAACAGCTGGTAAAGTACTCAAAACTTCCTCTGTGATAGTTCCCCCTACAGTAGGACTGCATTTTGCCAAGATGACACACAAACACCCGCACCCGCACACACACACACACACATTCACACACACACACACACACACGCACACACACACAAACACACACACACACGCTTCTTGCTCTTGGCTAAACAACAATGTCAGCGTGTGTTCACCAACACACACACACACAGACCCCAAGGTAAAAACAAGACCAGGTCCTGGCTGGTAACATCTTTGCAACACAAAGTAGCAAAGTGAAGGACATGACAAGTTACTTACTTCCTGCAGGCTGGAGTAAAGATACTAGCAGTAAATCAGCTGTTTATGGGCGTTATCACGCGAGCTACAGCACAGACAAACATCATGCAAGAGACGGTACGTGTTTGGGTCCAACTATGTTTAATGGGTTGGGACGAGACACCCAGCTCACAAGACGAGACAAGACACGAGATTGGGTTCATGAGATTGAGATGGGACAAGATTGTAACACTATTATACAGAAAACTTCAATGAAGAAATAAGACTGGGAAAACAGTCCATTATGAAAAAGGAGCACTGAATGCAAATGACTGGCTCCCCTGCTGTATAACTAACAGTTACATTGTTACTTACTCCATGTGTATGGTGGAGAGATCGCACTAAAAAATTACTATCACAGACTCTACAGATGTTTTTTGTGAAGACAGATGCTCTTTTCTCCTCCTCACGCTGGGTTTACTGTGTTAGATGTTGAAATAATTCACATGATTTGTGAAAAAACTGTGACGTGCTGGTGCCACTAGAGGAAGTGAGATTATGTCAGTAGGATTTATCAGGATCATGAGTGTATGCACAAGATCATGCTAATCTATACTATAGTTATTTCCTCTTCCTTTGTGTTGTAATTCAAACTCCAGTGGATTTCTGAGGACTATGGTTAATTGGTCCTCAGATCTCTGCAGGGTAAATCCAGACAGCTAGCTAGACTGGATTGTGGCAAATAATGGAAAAAGATCAGCATTTCTTTTGCTGTCCTTGTTGTGTGTTTGTCCATCTCCCTCTTTCCAAATTGACTTTCTTTTTTTTTAAGATGGGAGTTTTTGTCATTTTTGGCCTTCATTGGACCGGACAGCTGAAGAGAGAGAGGGGGGGGAATGATGCAGCAAAGGGATCGGGTCAGAGGACGAACCTGCGGCTGCTGCATCGAGGAGTTAACCTCAACACATGGACACCTGCTCTACCAACTGAGCTAACTGGCGCCCCAAATTGACCTCCTTATATGAACATTTCATTCAATATTAAACAAAGGGATGAATAAAAAATAGCTCTGAAATACATCCTAATTGAGGAACTAAATATTAAAATCATGTAATTATAAATGAGTGTACAGTAGTATATGAATAAGTTTTGTCTTTTTTAATTCAGTGAACCTTATTTCATAATGTCACATTTATTTTTAACTCTCTATTTATTTCCACTTGTTTATTCAAACCAAGGGGTGTGGCCTTCTCACACATTACAGTCCGCCGGATTTCACTCATTTAGGCAGATGTTGTCCCGTCCTCTGTCTCTGTGTTGGCGTTCTAACCTCTGGTGGATTTCTGAGGACTATGGTTATCTGGTCCTCAGGTCCTGCAGGGTAAATCCGGACAGCTAGCTAGACTATCTGTCAATCTGAGGACTATGGTTACCTGGTCCAGATCTCTGCAGGGTAAATCCAGACAGCTAGCTAGACTTTCTGTCCATCTGAGGACTATGGTTACCTGGTCCTCAGTCTCTGCAGGGTAAATCAAGCCGCTAGCTAGACTATCTGTCCAATCTGAGGACTATGGTTACCTGGTCTCAGATCTTGCAGGGTAAATCCAGACAGCTGCTAGACTTCTGTCCAATCGGGACTATGGTTACGGTCCTCAGATCTCTGCAGGGTAAATCCAGACAGTTAGCTAGACTATCTGTCCATCTGAGTGACTTGGTTACCTGGTCCTCAGTCTCTGCAGGGTAAATCCAGACAGCTAGCTGGACTATCTGTCCAATCTGGGACTATGGTTACCTGGTCCTCAGATCTCTGCAGGGTAAATCCAGACAGCTAGTAGACTATCTGTCCAATCTGAGGACTATGGTTACTGGTCCTCAGATCTCTGCAGGGTAAATCCAGACAGCTAGCTAGACTTTCTGTCCAATCTGAGGACTATGGTTACCTGGTCCTCAGATCTCTGCAGGGTAAATCCAGACAGCTAGCTAGACTATCTGTCCAATCAGAGTTTTCTGTTGACGACTACAACTACTTCTGAACGTACACACGTTCCGCCAAAACAACTTCCTTCCTGAGAATATTTTAAAGGGGCTCTGTGATTGGTTTAATAAAATGCCAATGAATCAGTCATGAAATCTGTGAC
This sequence comes from Etheostoma spectabile, assembly GCF_008692095.1. Taxonomy (NCBI): domain Eukaryota; kingdom Metazoa; phylum Chordata; class Actinopteri; order Perciformes; family Percidae; genus Etheostoma; species Etheostoma spectabile. The sequence continues at coordinate 1,098,719 of NC_045744.1, forward strand.
AGACCCTCCTACACAGGGCTTGGAAAGAAGGTCTGTCAAAGAGAGATATCTGGCCAACAGACAAATTTCACAAACATTGAGTCATCATTCAGAACAAGGATGCCAAGTTTTTACACAAGACCCTTTGGAGAGTTGGGGACCTTGAAGGTCCTGCCCTTATAACTTCGCTGTGAGCAGGACTTAAACCTGCGCGGGGAGACCCCATTGGATTTCGAGTCCAACGCCTTAACCACTCGGCCATCACAGCTTGGTTCAACACTGGCTGACTCCATCACCTCTAAACAGAGGAGACGAGATTTGTAGCAGTAAAAAGAAGCAACTTGACAGTTAACGGCAACACTTTTATCTGCTGTTCTCATCCAGAACAACTGCTGAGCAGGGAGCAGGATGTGTGTGTTGCTGAAGGACACTTTGTCAAGACAGATGGCTGATTAAATGAATCCCAGAACTTGCAGTTCCAGAACAGCCTCTAATGTTGCCATTTGCAAAATACCAAGAATGTAACTAAGATCTGTTCTCTGTGCAGTAATTGTGAGGCTTATTCCTGTCTGTAGAACATGTTTTTAAGGAAACTTAAAAGAAAAATCATACAGTGTAAACAAGTAACAGGCGAGGCTTGCAGCTCCCCCCAGCTTTCAGTGTTTGTGCTCGGCTAAACATGTGACAAATTAAAGGAAAATGAATAAAGGAATAAATGAGTGCAGAAACATAACAAATGCAGATGCTTCCATTCAGGTGTACCATGGGATAAAAGACGTCTCTGGAAATTTTGGTCCATGTTGAACTTGATCCTTGGAATTCTGGGAAATGCATTTAGCACTACTCCCACAGTAACCGAGTGCATTTGGAGTATTCGAGTCCATCCCTGCATTCAGACACCAACTCCCTTCTGCGCATGGGAGACCGTCATTGCTCCAGTAATTACATTAAGCACAGAATCTCCCAGAATATTAGCTCAAATCAAAAGGAATGTGCAGCTCTGTCGCAGGCCACCCCGCCATTGCCTATACTTCTGAACGCCGTGTTTGTTTTCCATTGTATTTCCTCTGGAGCTTCTCACAGCGGGCTGTGGGATCTCTGCTGCTGCACATACACATGGTTATCTGATCAGCTAAACACAGATATAAGGTTTCATGGAAGGGAGAGGGAGGAAGACAGGCAGACAGACAGGCAGACAGACAGGCAGGCAGACAGAAACTGCCCAGCAGAGTTGTTCATCGTTTTTATTTTATTCTGAAATTAGACTTTCAGTATCAACGCATTCTTAGGAATGCAAAGGGATGGTGTTAAAGTGAGCAGTGACAGACTGGCCATCTGGAATTTGTCTTTGGTTAATTCTGACAGGTTAATTTATGCATACAGCCACAAATATTCAAGACTGCGGTGAGGTGCATGGAAACATTCACTCGGAAGGCAGAGTTATTAATCTCCAAACTAGGTTATTGACAAAAATAGGGCCAGTGTGTTGCAAATGTCAGGGCTGTTTTTTAATCCCAGTCTGTCCCTGAAAGTGAGCCATCCTAAAAACTTGCATAAATCATGCTTTTTTATATATTGAATTTCATTTATAATACCATCTTGGAATCAAAACGCTTGCAGCGTTTACCGAGAAGTCAATGACCCTCAGCTGCGAAAAGGTGTTAAAGAACTATACAAAATGACTCCAATATGTGTCACAGCTTACTGCACTGAAAAGATTTAATAAGGATTTGGACATTAAGTCCTCCAAGTTAAACAACTAAGTACTTCATTTGTCGTTGTCCTAAAGGAAGCGTTTTCCCCTCTTTTGACAGGATGATATCCTATTTCTGCCCCTTCCAAAACCACCTAAGATCACCTGAAAATAAATCTTTTAGGAGGACAGTCTCACTATTGCCATGTGATCTGTATCAGGATCCATTATTTGGATAATAATGTGACAGTGATTACAGTGAAGTGATGGATAGTAGATGTGTCATGTTCCAATGTTGTGGCTGCTGTTTGTTGCATTTTGTTGTTTTTATCTCTCTCTCTCTCTCTCTCTCTCTCTCTCTCTCTCTCTCTCTCTCTCTCTTTCTCTCTCTCTCTCTCTCTCTCTCTCTCTTGGGAAAGATCCTGCACATACCCAGGAATGTTGTCAGGCCCTACCAGTGATCTAATAAGGAGTTGCCATGCTCCACCTTGTTTAATCGGTATGTCAAAACCAGATGCAGTGATTTCCAGATAGAATCACAAAAGATTGCACAAAATAAGTATAGGGTTTGGGATTTTTGGATTCATAATGCAGAAGAGAAACATGCTCAAACATTTCTGATAATGCCTCCTCAGTGTGCAGGTTCAATTATCCTCTCAGTTCATCCCTTTATCAGGTCAGGGGGACCAGGTGACAACAGTTGAAACCAATCAAGGACTGTCAAAGACTTAAGTCAAAAACTAGGCTCACATTACCAGACCTTCCTCCACAGCGCTGCAAAGGAGGGTCTGGGTAGTCCACATAACATTCTGGGATGGGAGAAAAACCTGCTCTGGTTTAGTGGCATTTCTTTAAAATAATCACAATTGTCTTGGGCTGAGCTAAGCGTCGGACAGAGCCACGGTGCCTCTGCTAAATAGTCTCAGGAAGG
>NC_045744.1:1101331-1102580 GCF_008692095.1 Etheostoma spectabile
GGTGGAACGTGTACGTTCAGAAGTAGTTTTAGTCGTCAACAGCATGGGAGGATTCTTCTGCTTTGAGTAATTTACCGGACTATACTTTTTCAATGCAGGACCTTTTCTTGCAACCGAGTATTTGTACAGTATGGCATTAGTACTTTTACATAAGTAAAGGATCTGAATACTTGGTCCACCACTGGTCCCAAGTAGACAGAATTATGTCACTCATACATCCTTTACCCTGTATTTTTTCTATGGAACGTCAGGTGATGATTAAAGGAAGTAAGATGTGGTGTTTTAGACATGCAAGCTGCGTGGCAAGCATTCACAAGAGTCTGTCTGGATCTTTATCCATATTTGCACAGAGAGTGTTTTTCACATGTCACTCCCATTTAATTACAGCGCTTAGTGTTTGAGAGGGAGACAGGGAGGAGACCTGGGTGGTCTCCTGACTTCCTCACTCCCTCCAGCACGTCGGCCGGAGATGCACCGTCATTAGCATTCCACCACACCAAACTCCCAGGGTGTGAGTGAGGAGCAGCCACAACGGCTCCATGTCTGACCCCCAAATATACTGTTATACGTATCGAATTATAACTATATCACTTCAACTCTGGGCAAATTGAACTTTTTAATTCCCCCTTTCATTACATTTTCTTTAACCCTCGCAAAGTCTCATGTTAAAAATGCATGCACTACTGAACAAGTCCTTAATTTTCTTCTCTACTATACTTTTGTAGATGTGTTTTTAATACATACAGTTGTTCTTAGTTCAGGCCCTCAGTGCAACTGTGATGGTGATAGATGGTTATAGTATCACTTCATAACAAGAGTTATCTCAAGATACTTTACAGATAGAGCAGGTCTAGACCACACTCTATAATTTACAAGGACCCAACTGTTCTAGTGGTTCCCTCCAGAGCAAGCAACAGTGCGACAGTTGCGAGGAAAACCTTCCTTTAGGAAGAAACCTGGGCTAGACCCTAGTTCTTGGTAGGTGGTGTCTGACAGCCGGGTGGGGGTGAAATGAAGAGTGGCAATAACAGTCACAATAAAAGATAATGGAACAGTGATTCCACAGTAGAGGAAACTGATAGTTGAAGGCTCTGTTCCACAGACCCAGACTGGGAACAGGTTCCACAGTAGAGGAGCCTGATAGTTGAAGGCTCTGGTCCACAGACCCAGACTGGGAGCTGGTTCCACAGTAGAGGAGCCTGATAGTTGAAGGCTCTGGTCTACAGACCCAGACTGGGAGCTGGTTCCA
>NC_045744.1:1102590-1103035 GCF_008692095.1 Etheostoma spectabile
GCCTGATAGCTGAAGGCTCTGGTCCACTGACCCACACTGGGAACTGGTCCCACAAGAGAGGAGCCTGATAGCTCAAGGGTCTGGCTCCCATTCTACATTTTGAGAGACTCTAGGAACCACAAGTAGCTCAGAATTCTGGGAGCGTAGTGCTCTAGTGAGACAATAAGGCACTAAGAGCTCTTCAAGATAAGATGGTACTTGACCATCTAGAGCTTTGTAGGTCAGGAGAAGTATTTTAAATTCAATCCTGGATTTTACAGGAAGCCAATGCAGAGAAACTAATACAGGAGAAATATGATCTTTTTTCTTAGTTCTTGTCAGAACACACGCTGCGGCATTCTGGATCAGCTAGAGAGTCTTAAGGGACTTATTTGGGCATCCTGATAATAAAGAATTACAGTAGTCCAGCCTGGAAGTAACACATGCATGGACTAGTTTTTCAGCA
>NC_045744.1:1103045-1103386 GCF_008692095.1 Etheostoma spectabile
ACAGGATGTTCCTAATTTTGGCAATGTTACAAAGATGTAAAAAGGCTGCTCTTGAGGTTTGGTTTAGAGGCGTTAAAGGATATATCCTGATCATAAATAACTCCTAGATTCCTGACAGTAGTGCTGGAGGCCAGGGCAACACCATCCAAAGCAGCTACATCCCTAGATAGTGAAGTTTGGAGGTGTTTACGGCCAAGCACAATAACTTCAGTTTTGTCTGAGTTTAACATCTAAAGATTGTAGGTCATCCATGTTTTTATAAAATTTATGCATGCTTGGAGTTTAGCTGCCTGGCTTGATCGAAAGGTATAAGGTGTCATCCGCATAACAATGAAAGTTAA
>NC_045744.1:1103396-1112038 GCF_008692095.1 Etheostoma spectabile
CCTAATAATATTGCCTAGAGGAAGCATATGTAAAGAGAATAGAATTGGTCCAAGCACTGAGCCTTGTGGAACGCCAATGCTAACTTCAGCGTAATTGGAGGATTTATCATTATCATCATTGAGTGTGATTCCTTTAATGGCAACTAAATGTTCCAGTCTCTGTAACAGGATGGTATGGTCAACGGTGTTGAATGCGGACCGTGTCCTTGCGCCCGGGGTTCACCTCCAGCGCGTGATGGTCCGTCCCGTTGTTGTGGCCAGCGTGTGGCGTTTCATTTCCCCGTTGTTGCGTTGCCCAGAGCAGCACAGTGTCATGGCAGTTCGTGAGACATCCATGATCATGTATGGCTTGGTGCTTGGACTGTGCACTTGGAATCTTTTGCTGCAGTAAATAATCTATGGGTTGTTAGCTCAGTGTCACTCATTATTAAGTTGCTCTGAAAAAGAGCATCAGCTTAATTCCTCACATGTAATGCTTGGCTGCCGAGCTGTAGCTGTCTGCCCAGATGCTTTAGCCCCGAGCCATATTGACTCCTGCCTGACTACCGGTCAACATAGCCCCAGGCGCTATTCTCGCCAGCGCATGCCTGGGCCTGCACAGAGACATCAGTCAACAAAGTCAGTCACACGTCTGATTGGACAAGACCAGGGCCCGAAAATTCTGGCGACGCCCCAAGGGACCCACAAGGCCATGCTTTAGCATTTGTGCCCTCAACAATCAGCTGCTGTTTCTGAATACTGATTTCATATTGATCGATTCAAAACCACAGATGCAGCCCCAGATGACTGTGACAGATTGGTTTTATTATTATTATTTTTATTATGATTTATTATTATTATAATTATTGTTTATGTAAACATAATATTCAAAAGTGTACATTATATATTAGGACTCAGATTTTATGGAGAAGGGTTTTAGACTTTCATAACAAACTGCTAAATAGAAAAACAGGATGAAACATGAAAGCATAGCCACTTGCATACTTTATTTATATTAACTGTTAATATATATTACAATGTTGTGATGATTGACTGGCTCTACTAATGGAAATGCCAACATGAGCATTTTAGCTTGATTTCCCCACATGACACCACTCATTCAAGCACAAATGGGCTCCTTCTACGAGCCGGAGTTGAACCAGCGACCTTAGGATACAGCAGTGGATTCCTACAGTCCTCCACTCTCTGTGGAATCAACGGGGCTTTTCATCCAATCTCAAACAGTTGGATGATCAATGTAATGATTAACTTTTAATTTTTAATTTTTAGTTTTTTATATTTCAAATTGCATAATTTGTGCTCCGATCCTTTTGGTCCACCACTGAGGTTGGTTTTGGGAGGTCAAAGAGAAGTCTGTGTAGTCCCTTTTGTTTCAACGTTTGGCTCTTTTTTTCGACATTTAAAAAAAACAAAATGTGATCAAATTTTTTGTCGCTTTTCCTGTGATTTTTGAAGATTACTTTCAATGTTTTCAAAAGTTTCTTAACTGAGCAGCTTTGTATGAAAGAATTTTATAAAATAAGCTCAAAAGAAAATGTTCTGCTTTTAAACTACACACGTCATGTCCTTTTTTTATAATTATGGGGTAAAGTCCAGTTAAAGCCGTAGTGCGTAGTTTCTGTCTCCCCCTTGAGGAATTCTAAATAATGACAACTGTCAGCGCATCCCCCCACATAGGATAGTTAAGATAGGTTTATGGCGGTTTTCCACTGCAAGGTTCCTCATCAACTGGCCTTGACTCTTCTCGCCTTTTTTGGTTTTCTATTATGATAAAAAAGTCCCTGGTACCTGCTAATAGGAACTTTATTTAGTACTACACCATCGAGGCTCCAAGCTGAGGTGATACCAAAAGGTGACGTGAAATCCTGCAGACTGCTGATTGGTCCAAGAGAATCAACCCTCATCACTGAGTCATCATTGCTAGCGTCAGACAGGGGGCGGGGTGGGGGCGGGGGTCCTGAACAAACCCGTTGCGATTAAGTAGTTTAGCCAGGAAATGGCAGGAATAGCCAGGAATGGAATGCCAGGAATGTAATAGCCAGGAATGGAGCCATGGAAAAACGCCATTAATTAGCTTTGTAGCAACTCATTTGGCAATGGCTTGAATGACTGTGACGTCCATTAATATCAAAAAGTTACACAATGAAGCTTTAATGAGCTGCAATTTTTTTTTGTGGCATTTATTGTGGAAGTTATGAGATTACAGTACACTTACAACTGATTTAAAATCAGTTTTGCTGTGATAGCCTGATATTGGCCCGCATCCAGTTTACACTGTGTGTTTACAGACACCACATGATACACTGGTTGGGTGTACTAAAGACGCATTGCCTCACTGACATTTAGGAAATGCTCTGTGAGGTGGAGGCTTGCATCAGCATGTTTTATCTTCACCCACAAAAGCATCCTCCTTGGAGCCAGATAGCTGGATCTCCCCACTGCTCTCACACAGTCCCCCACACAACCAACTGCACTACGGAACACTGTTGGCTATATCACTGTTAAATGCACTTGCTTCAGGTGGTGTCTGGGTAAAGTTATGCAGCTGTTACAATGTTGCAGCCCCGGTACAGTTTAATCTTGGAATTTTTCCTTTTGGAGTTGAAAAAACAAATGTCCAGGGAGCGTTTCCAGGCTTTTCAAGAAAGATACAAGAGGACCTTGTGAATAACATAGCAAAAAAACTACTTAAATACAGGGGAAATATTAGGGGGAAAATGACATTTTAATTTGGAAATGTGACACAGTGAAATAGAGAGCGAGAGCCAGAGTCTTGTGTTCCATATCCGTGTCCTTCGCCCTCTCCTGCAGTGTGCTTGTGCAAAGCCACCGTGTCTCGACTTGACTTGACTCACCCTCTGAATGAATCGTGGCCCAGCTGTTGACTAATAGTCCACATTCACCACTAAAAAAACACCATGTCACCACTCCCTGTGTCCAAAGTGTGGGTGGTGGGTGCAGGGGAGGGGCTGGCTGAGTAAATAGGATGGGGGTTGGGGGCAAAGCAGCAGTTGTAGCATAGTATTGTTTGACTGACAGTGGGACAGCCAGGGGGATCGGGGGGTCCTGGCCCAGAGACAATGCCTGAGATCTCGCTGCCTCTCTGCTAAGCCCCCTTTGTCCGGCAGGGTGGGAAACCCCTTACAAATAGCCATCACTATCATGATGCGTGCCTTAGGAATCTGCTCAGTGGAAACATAGCATGGTCTGAGATGTCACATTGTTGAAGTACTAACAGGATGTAGGATGGTGTTGAAGTGTCCAGCAGTGACTCAGGGCAAATGTGAAATATGCAATCCCTTTCTACAAAAACATTAACTACATTCTGTAAGTTACTATACAGTCGTTTGCAAGTATCAAACAATAAATCTGCCAATGGGCTCAGCTGCTACAAAACACTATTTGACACTGATATAAGAAAAGACAACTAGTTAGTCATGAGAAAAGTGAGACTCTTCTCCAAATATTTGCAGTTGTTAATTTTAGTCATGTTTCATAGGTGTAATTTACAGGGGGGGTGGGGTGGGGATACAACCCCCCTTCAATAATCAAAACCGGCCAGTGCAACCCACCTAAAAAACCTAAATGTTCTTTTAGATAAATGATATAATAATAATAATAATAATAATAATAATAATAATAAAGACATTTGCACCATAACTTCATGCAGAAAGGGTACAAATCGTTTCAGAAAAATTCACCAGAAAGCGTTTGAAATTTCAATTTTGCTCTGTGCAGACCCCCCCGCCCTCCAATGTTGTTGAACCCAAAGTTACACCCTTGGATCATGTGATTTTAAAGCAAAATAAGTGGTTTTGGGGTGGTTTTAGGGTTTGTTTAGGCCTGGGGAAAACAATGGCAGGGCTTGATAGCTAGCTTGTCTTGTTGTTAAATAAGCTGTAAAATTATTTTGACTAATTACCAACTGTACACACTGTTATTGACTTTGGTTCTTGCTAGCATAGCATTAGTTTTATGGCTTGGAGCTGAAGGGTTCTACGAGCTGAGCGGACTAGAAATGTCTCCCATTGCTAAGGGTGGCAAGTCGTATCTAAGGTCCTTTCTATTTCCTGGAGCAGGGAATAACATTTTTATTGGATAATTATCTTCTGGGATAAGAATGATTGTTCCATGTATTAGTCAAAACAGAGTTACTGTTTGGAAAAACTTTAGATTTCAGTTGTAAAACTAAAAAAAAAATACATTTTTGTTTTAAAAATATGTTATTTGGCAAGTGACTATGGTATTAGAGGGTAAATGCCCTTTGAGATGTCCATTGTCAGGTATTAATGAAATGTGGGTCTTGCCGTCGTGCGTTAATAGCTGACAATGGACACCTCGTCGGGTCGTCGGTACAATAAACAAACTGTTTTTTGGGTTAACTTCACCTAACAGGACTACAATGTGAAACTCAATCTGGGCTTTGGGAGGGACACACCTCCCCAAGTTGAGGTTGTTTATTCAGAAGATTAGGATTGTATTCATTAAGGAGCTGCAAGGGGGGGGGAACACGTTAGAGTATCTGCTTACATTGGGCCCAATTAACAATACAATGGTGCAGGGATTTGCAAAGAATCAAGTCGGCCTATTTGTCAGCATACATCTGTTAATTATTTGTGTAAATTAGGTCCCAAACAATAATTATCACCTGCAATTAGGTCAGGGGGAAGAAGAGAAGGAACTCATTAATTGTGTTTAAAATGCTGACAACACCAATTAGCCGCTAGATTTGTCCCTGCAGCCACCCAAGGAGCGCTCTCCCTGGAGAGGAAGCTCACCACGCTCTTCCCCCCGACATGCAGCGTGCCCAGTCATACTGGTTCAGCTAGTCAGCCATTCAGCTCCAGCACACAGAGACACACAGAGCTGTAATGTAATCAGGCATGAGGTCATGAAATTAGTGGGCAAATTGTTCTCGGCGTGGAAAACGATACAGAGGGACTAGCACCGATAGGGAGCCTGGGAGAAAACAGAATAAGCGGATGATGTGAGAGTGCACATGAAGTAGCATTTAGAAGGTCATTGTGTGTTCTTAAGTAGCCAAATGTCCTGCCGATGTGTCCTTGGCTGCAAACCTTTTAGCTGCTTAGTCAGTGAATGTCCTCAGATAAGACCGAAAACACACATGCAAGGATTCCAACAGCAGGTGCAGATTAAAATCCGAACATGAGGAATGAAGAGCAGTCCGCTCAAAGCTTTGCCTGTGTTAGGTGTTGAAACACACACCTCGCCAGCAGATAAGGTTCAATCTACAAATGTAATTCACTTTCATTTATAGTGTCAAATCCTAACAGAAGTTATCCCAGGACACTTAACAGACAGACTATGTCCAGACCACACTCCATAATTTCCAGAGACCCAAGTATTTTGGTGCGACAGAGGCGAGGAAAACCTTCCCTCAGAAACCTCGGCCTCGACCTGCTGAGGGGGAGAGGAGTGTGTAGCGTCTCCCTGATTCATCATGCTCCCAATAGCAGTAACATGCTCACAGTGTAACAGAATGTAAAGCAGCGTGGCGCAAAAGATTTCAGCCCAAGTTGCCTTTAAAGTGATTACCCCATTACTTTTTTCATCTTTCTTTTCAAAATTAAATTTATGAGCAATAAAATCCACGATGCTCAACTCAGTACACTGCAGAGTATTCCCACCCTAACGGTTGGGGGAGAATCTTAGCAAACTGTATCTATATTTCTGTGTATCTGTGTCACAGTGTGAGCAACAATGCTCCAAAGAAAGATTCCTCGTATGTGTCCTCATACCTGGCGAATAAAACTGATTCTGATTCTGATTCTGACAACCCCCTTCATATGCACTGCAACCCTGAACTTATCTAGACACTGCCCGGAGGAGCTATGTGAGAACGCATATGTCTGAATCATTAAGACCGGACTTTGACCAGACTTTATCCTGCCAGCTGCCAGGTACAAAGTCAAAGTAATGTTGGACTGTGCCCATTTGGGAATAGAGCTTCTCATTGTCCAGGCAATTCAAAGCAAGCGAGAGTTGATGGCGTTTCTTACACGTGGCTGGCGCAAAAGCGGAAGAATGAAAGAGTGAAGAAGAAGTAGGGAGATTTACACAAAAATGCCAAGGAGAATGTCTAACCAGAAAAACACAGAGATACGGCAACGTCTGTCGTAAGGACCATCATCGAATTTGTCAGACAAATTCAAGGTTGTTTTTGACTAAATTACAAACCGGCTCTGTGACCGCGTTGCAATCCACGTCATGTCTCCTGCATGCTCTCCACAGGTGCCAGCCTTCAACTGAACCATACATATTCAACTTTAAAGTATTTCTAGTAGGCAGCATGGCACGGACCATCTCCTGTTATGAGCTACATGTGTGAAAGGGAAACTTTGGCAATGTCTGCCCCTGAATCATCAGACATTGTCTGCAGTTCACATGATAAGCTTATTAGGCCTGCACACTTCATCGTAATAAAATCGCGAACTCGATTCACCCTGTTCACCATTTAATTGTTAAATAACTTCTTTTTTTTTTACTGCCGACTGCATCACAAACACTACTTCATTGTGTGAGTTTTAAACAGACTGTATAAAACTCCCCAGCGCTGCGATGCTCTCCCTTCTCTTCATTGAAGCCTCTGTGTTTCCAGGCTTGTGGTGATATGGAATGTGCCAAAATAAATCTATATTTGGTACTGCCAATTTGTTTTGTCATGGTTCATGTGTGCAATAAACATTACACTTTGTGTGAATAAAAACTTGTGGTAGAGAATCGTGATATCAATTCTAAGCTAAAAAAATCCTGATTCATATTTTTCCCCCGAATCATGCAGGCCTAAAGCATATGTCGTATAATCGTTCTCTTTTAGCTCTGTTTTTGTCTCTACCAACTCGTGAGGGAAATGTCTGCCCCACTATGTTCCCCAGCGGGTCTCTGACTGCAGCCAGGTACTGTACTGTGGGTTCATCCAACACTTTCACTGGAAACAGCTGCCTGCTGCTACAGGATGCTGAGAGTGAACCAAACAGTAACGATGCAGGTCATAAAACCACAAACAGAAAAAGTATATAAAGGAAAGAAGAAGAAGAAGCTGCAGGGTCAGGGTGGTAATTCTCTAGGTGTTCCTCACTAGTGACCACCCTTTTCACCGTACACATGAAACGATTGATTACAGCTGTTCTTATTGATTATAAAGTTACTTCTCGCTGCCATCGTATAGAGTTATGCAGTTTCTGTTTCTGCTTGGCTGCCATTGGGATGCCTTGCTAAAGGACACTGTCACAGTACTTCTGAAAGAGGACACGGTGTTTCCTGTTGACTTTCCATGGCTAGATTTTCTAAGCCAGTCTGCAAGTTCAAACTTGTGACTTTGACGTGTAACCTTTATCTTGATGGACGTTACAGTTTTTTATTAAGTGCTTTGCTTCCAGAGCACGGGTGGATTGATGTTCAGAATTCAATGGCATCACCACACCGATGATGAATTAGATGAATCATTACTTTAATAACAGCAGGTCATTTTCTTAAATTACATCATTATGAATGAGTCAGGTTTCTTATTGTTTTTGAAAGGCACACCTTTTTGGTGAGGTTTTGGCCACTATATATTTTCAAAACAACTGGCAAGGCAGCTTTATTTGACATACAAAATTGAAGACAAGTTAAAAACAGTTGAACATATAAAAGCAGATAAAATAGCAGATTTTAGGCTGCTAGAATGGGACAGTGTATAAGCCACCATTACAGTTTTTCTCGATTGTTTACACACATTTTCTGAAGGAATGCCTCATATTCTCAGAATTCTAAACACAAATCAAAAAACACACACACATTGGGCAAAACCCCTCAATTCTCCTGCAAAATGAAACTTTACATTCAAAACAATGTTATTTCTTCTCAAAATGGTATTTTGTTTTCAAATGACACACACAAACCATCATATGAACAGACATTCATAAGAACCAGTTGAACACTGTTATGCTCAGTGTAAAACACTATGATGAATAGTAAAACAATGTACATCCCATTCCCAACCAACACAATGTTGCACACACACTACATACAAAACAACAGAAGAATTTACTGTACACAGTTACAGTAAAAAAATAAATAAAAAAAAAATTAAAAAAAAACTACTAGGCTGCATCCTCTCTTCTGTTGCGGTGTGGCCACAGCACCTCATCCACATCACAAGCAGAGTTTTCCCGGGCCAAGCAGCGGGGGAAATATCTCCTAGCATGGCGATTCCAGCCAAGAAAAGCATCAGCTGCTATATCTCCACATGCGTCCTCCAAAGCTTGGAGAAGAGGTATACGCATTTGTGGATTTCGGTCATACACTTTACGTCTCCAGGCAGAAAAAAAGTCCTCAATAGGATTGAGGAATGGAGAATATGGAGGGAGATAAACAACTAAAAAGCCTGGGTGGGCAGTGAACCAGTTATGAACCAGAGCAGCCCGGTGGAAACTTCCGTTGTCCCAAATAAAATTTGTTTGTTAGTAATATTGCAATTCTTTGACTCTTTCTGAATTGCATTCAAATGGCCCCCTGTAGACCTGCTTCATCCTGAGATGAGTTCTGCACAAGACACGGTCCAGTGTTGATGAGCTCATCCTATCAATATTTTGAAAAATGTCATTGTTTTTCTTTGTATTTACCGTAGTGTTGTGTAT
>NC_045744.1:1112048-1121517 GCF_008692095.1 Etheostoma spectabile
TTTCTAGGACCATATTCATGAGTTCAGTTTCCTGTCAAACAGACAGAGGACGTTCCCGACCACCTTGTGTTGTTCTGCCAAACAAATAGTAAAATACTGTAAATACTGTGAAGGAATACAAAGTAGGAATACTGTGCAGTACTGCAATATTCTAGTGAGAGTAGATTTCTTACCTATTCTCATTTCGGAAATTCGGGATGATGGATGCTACAGTGTACCTGCTCACATTTTGGCTGTACTCTTTGCAGAGATTACAGTCCTTGGCCTTCTCTTCCTCTTCCTCTTCCTCGTCCACCTCCTCCTACTACTCTCACTCCTCTGGCTCTGACTCTGTTTCCAATGTTGGCATCCATTCCTCCAAAACAGAAGAGCTCACCTTTTGCCGTTTTTTGCTAAAGCTCTGATTGCTAATTTGGAAACTGTGTGACGGGTGTTTGCCCTTGTGATGGGTCAGTGTGCATATTTGAATGGCAGTGTGTTCCTTGTGAAAACAGGATATTTTCTGCATGAAACTTGTGCCAAAAGCAGAGAAATGTGTGTAGTGTTTTGAAAAAAGTGTGTTTTAGAACTGCAATTTGAGTGTAAAGCAGGAATTGTGCTTGTAGTTTAGCAGTATTGGTTCAGGGGGTTGGTGAATGAGTTACTTGTTGTGGTCATTGTGTTTCAAGTACCAAAATTTGTGTGTAAACAATTAAGAAAAACTGTAATAACCCAAACTCTGTTGACCAATCAGGTCGTTCTATACAGGCAGAACCACATGTCTTTACCATCCCATCCATCCACCACGGGCCCCGCAGGATCATGTGACTTTGTACTCTGGTTACCCATAACCAAGAGAGGAAGTACTTCTGTTTACACTACAATTCAGTCATCACTATGAGGCTCTCATTTAAAGTGCTCATATTATGTTGTTTGGCTTTTCTTTTTCCTATATTTTGTGCTATACATCTATCTTGACTATATGAGACCAGCAATAATACAGTCAAAGATATTTGACTTTATCGACGACATAAAAGCAATTAACTCGACATGTCTGGCCCTGGATGTGATCCTTATTTTCCATGGTGGCCCTTAGGGAAGCTGAGTTTGACACCCCTGATCTAGAAGATGACTTGCAAAGTTTTGTTTGCATATGCTGAATGTTAAACAGATTAGTTTTTGTATGTATGACCTTCATTTTTTTTGCAGTCAAGGAAGCACCCAGTAGCAGCTTCCTCTCCTGGAGTGCTAAGTGGATCCAGAGCACCTCACAGCCAAAACTCAGATGTTTGAAGGGTTTTTTCCAGCTTGACAGATACAAAATTTCCCTTAGAAAGCACTAACAAAACAAGAGGCAGAACAGGCATGAATTTGTGGCCATGGACTGTAAATACTTTGATCATAGCAGTTAGGTGAATGTTGCAGACGATGAAATGGAGATTATTCCACAATTGGACCAAAATCAAACAAGCTCCAACAATGCAACGGAGAGTCCACTCTCTCTGTCACAACAGAGTAAAATGAGTGTGTGTGTGTGTGTGTGTGTGTGTGTGTGTGTGTGTGTGTGTCCACACAATTATACATGTATAATACCAACAGGCATATCAGTTATTGAGCTTTGCTAAAACACCCCAAAATAATTAATACAATGGGCTAAATTGGATATCACTCTATTTTACAGATGCAGCCAATTCAACAAATTAACCAATGAGCCAAAACACGGCCCAATCCTGTGAACCCAGTTCATTTTCATTAAATGATAACACATTCCAGCCGATTCAGGTTGGTTTTTTTTATTTGCGTATTCATAAATTCCTGGCACGGGCACATGAACCTCAACCTTTGTTAATATGAATATATTGTGAGACATTTGCATAATCCACTTCATAATCCACTGCAGCACTCGGCGGTAACAAAGATAAGGAGGGGTAGCCACTGTTTCTCCTGGGAACACTACACAGATAAACGGAGAAAAAGAGACCCACTTTCTGCTCCTATTATGAGATAATAAAAAGAGGAAGGCTTTGCAAAGTTTTCACTTTTGAATGCATTTCCCTTTTAGAGACAGATGGTGGTGGAATATCATTATTAGTATGTTTTTTTTCTTCATTTCACAGACACGGAAATCTACTGAATTTCCTCAGAGACGAGGTGCATGGGTTATTTATGTATCCACCACAGTCGCGGCATGCTGATTTTATTACCCCGCTGCTGCTTTACAGCGACACTGAAATATGTTTTCTTGCAGAAAATGTTTTTTCACACAAAAACTGAAAAAAACTGCAGTGTGCAGCGGGAAGAATCACAGGGCGACAAATGAGCAAACGAAACGCAAACTCCCAGATAGTCCTGAACGTCACTAATGAGAACCCTTTTAGCCTCAATATGGATGAAAAAGTGTGTGTGTTCCTGCACCTGTGTGTGTGAGTGTGAGTGTGTGTGTGTGTGTGTGTCGTGACTGAGACAGTGAAAAGCTCTCTTATGTCCCCCAATCTTTGCAAATTGGCCTCTGGGATGACGCCCCCACACAACTACATCCATCCCCGCTGTGCTGCATGCATTCCTAGTGTGTGTGTGTGTGTGTGTGTGTGTGTGCGTGTGTGTGTGTGCGTGTGTGTGTGTGTGTGTGCGCGTGTGTGTGTGTGTGTGTGTGTGTGTTTGGACAATGGCAACACTTCCTTTTTGGCCTAATAGGCAGGGAGCCCCAGCCATTGTAGCCTGATTAGGGCTCCCATTCAAGCTCTCTGGGATTTCTAATTGCAAGGCCTTGTGCAGCAAACTCCCCCTCACTTCCCACCCCGCTACACTCCCCTCACGACTACTGTAAGTCTTAATGAGACACAATTACTGCCCCCTAGGAGACCTACAGCGAGCCAGTCACAAAGAGAGACAAAGACCCCCAGTGAATGGCCACTCAGCTGAAAAACTGATAGAAAGAGGGACCAGGAGGGAGGGGAGAATCACAAGCCTTCATTGTCCAGTAAAAGCACATAGAGAAGCCTTTTCGGGGGGGAGAAGTATAAATGTTTTTATTTAATGCCGACTCATAATTAGGCCCCTGAGAGGGAAAGGAGAGCCAAAGGAGTGGAAAAATGCCTGTAGGTACAAAAAGACAAATAATGACATGCTGGACGTGCAGCGAAGGAGGACAGGGGAGGAGGTGCAAGGAGGGAGGGAAAAGGAGAAAAGAAGAGGGACAAATAGATACCGAGGTGAAAAAACAGAAGGAAGAAAAAGAGAACAAAACTAAGTGGAAAAACTTTCTAAGCCTATTTGGCGTGGGAAATGGCCTGACATTGAAGGATGTGTGCGGGGCAGACTGAAAATCTGAGGCATTTGCTGTGTTTCACAGGTTTGGCACTTCACTTTTGGCTCAAGGGGTGAAATATTCCTCGATTTGAGGAGCCTTTCTGCCAAAACTGTGTGGGAAGCCAAATAACAGGGACTAAAAGAGATTGGATTTAGAAAGAGCGGCAATAAAAAGACTAGAAAAGACGCGATTTGCAGACAGCTCTTGACTGCATGGGAACATTTAACGTGTTGTTGCTCTAGCATAATCCAGATACTGTTTCGAGTAGTCATGTCTGGGGATTTTGAAGCGTTCTCATGGCGAAAGCTGAGCCTCTGAATGATGTTCACAGACAACAGATATCACTGACCATAAAAGACGCCAATCAGTCCTCTTGAGAACAGTTGCATTCTGGGAGGAATTCAGTGTGGCTTACAATACTCACCCAGCAGGAGAGACGGCAGGTGTGACCCGACAAAAAAATAAAAACGAACAATAAAGCTAAGAGGCTTTTAGGTTTCTGAATTGATTTTCTCAAGATGCATGTGTGGACAGAAAGCACTGCATAACGTTCTCAAAGGCTACGTTCAGACTGCAGGCAAAAGTGAGCCAAATCCAATGTTTTTGCTCGTATAGGATTTTTTTTGTTGACAGTGTAAACAAGTCAAATGGCATCTGACCTTTTCCAGTTCTGATTTGGGCCACTTTAATACGTGTTCAAAAGTCCATTACAAGTCGGATATTTTAGAAATGCGACCTGAGTCTGGACAGTCAGATTGGAATTCATGCAACTTTGACATCAACCTAGAGGGACCTTTGTCACCATTCTGCACTGAGAACAGCACGTCCCCAGGGACAGCAACATTTCCCCCATACTGTAGACTTTACATGACGAAAGACATGTCTATATGTCAGGGAATACATTTTTTTGAGGTACATCAACTTACTTGCTAAGACTTACATAGTCCTCTTTAAATCATCATGTTTTAAAAACTGTAACCTGCAATAAAAGCCAAATCCAGAGTTATTTATCTAGGCATAGTAAAGGTGAAGTAACACAGGACTATCACCCAGAAGACCACCACCATCTTTTTCCAAATCTAACTGTCCCGTTATTGTGCTGCATGTCAGTTAAACGTACATATATGTAATAATGATAGTAATACATTTTATTTAAAGCCTTTCTCAGCACTCAAGGACATTGTAAAGGGATCCATAAGAATTTAAAAAACAGCAAAAAATAAGTATACAACAATCACAACAGCAGAATAGCCAGTTTTATATAGATGTGTCTTGGTCTGAATGCTTTGCTCCTGTCTTTCCTTTTGCTGTAATAAATGGTTCCTTCCTAACTGAACTGATTTGCTGCCGTTACCCCTATGTTACAATAAGTATTGGTCTGAAAAAGGAACTTTTAGATTTGTTTTGTTGTCATGTGCAATGGCATCAATACCAAAGCAGCAACCTGAGTTGGAACTGGTCCGCCTTGTATTTATTTGGCCAGTACATCACATCTTCAGGCCAAGCCAGCACAAGGCCCTACAGAGCAGCCAAACACAGCCGTGCAGCCACCTTCGGAAGCTCACGTCACCTCTAATGGAGCTTTAGAGGAAAGGACGGCTCAATTCATTAAATATATATTTCCAGGATTCCTCTTTCCTCACATGTTTCCTAATTTCTTCGGCTGGAGGAGCTCAGATGTGAGGAAAATATGTAAGTAAAGGGAAGCAAAACACTTAAGACAAATTAGACACACAGTTCACTCAGGAAAGGTTTGTTGAATTAAAACTCCAACCTGAGACATGCTTCCTCTTTCTTTCACACAGACCCACACACACACACACACTGCCTTGGCCCCATGTTCCTTTCAGTGTGTGCAGCCTCTCAGCTACTGACTGAACCCCCTTTGTTCGGCAGTGACCCTCTTAAGCGCAGGTTGAAGCCTGCAGCCATTCCACTTTGGATTTGGACCCTATCGCGTGTCACACGGCTAAGTCGACCAGGACTGGGCCTCTTCACTCAGACACACGGCAACAAGTATCCATTCACATTACAATGCGTGCTGCAGCAGGATTTAAGATAAAATGACTAGATCACCAATATTACAAGCAACCATAGAGGCGTCCAGCATCACTTCAGTTGAAGATTTGCTACAAATCATCTGTTTGCTTGATTCTTGTTCAATTTTAACCAGTGATTTTCTGTACTGTTACAAAGTCCTCTGTTCCTCAGTAATGCTAAAACAATAGTGCGACTTGTGAATGCATTCTTCCAAATTAAGAAATTGTAAGTAAAGTAATCAATTCTCAGACATTTACGCATCATGAAACATAAGCACAGCTGCGTGTTCTTTGCTCACTAGTGGTTTTCCAGTAACAGAATAACCAATGGGCTGCTAAAGTCAGTCAAGTGAGTATCTGCAAGTATAAGTAAGTGACCATAATTTTATTAAATACAATGTGGTGCTAAGGATCCAAAGAGATTCAATTTACAGATTAGGCCTTTCTTAATAACTTGCAGTTGTCATCAAAAGATGTCCAATGGTGTAAAATCTTGCAAATGGTAACAATGGAAGACATTCCCATCGCTAACATGACACAGGCTGTTAGCTCTGAGAAAAGCATCTGGTCACTGCTGAATTTAAAGGGACTTTATTGGTTGTTGGTTTATTGGTGTTTCTGTTTCTTATTAAACTGCCTACACATGATTCTGGCTTTGGTTGCGCCTTCAAAAGTGAGCAGCAACGAGGTCAAAATTAGCGGAGTGCCACGTCAAGGGTTGCGCGTCCTCTGAGTTGTCTCCACCGCTCTCCCCATAGGACAACCATAACACTGCCGGGGGGAGAGCAGTTTTAAAGCGGTTCATGTGTAGGCGGCTTTAAGCAGTTTTTCAGCACAGGTACAGACAGGCTCGAGAATTACGTTGTTACTCTGCAGGGGCGTACATGGTGGATCTAATCAGTTTCATCAAATTAAATAAGGTAATCGTTTTTTAAATACAGTGGTGTGAAAAAGTGTTTGCCCCCTTCCTCATATCCTGTTCCTTTGCATGTTTGTCACACTTGAGTGTTTCGGAACATCAAACCAATTTAAACAATAGTCAAGGACAACACAAGTAAACACAAAATGCAATTTGTAAATAAAGGTGTTTATTATTAAAAGGTGAAAAAAAATCCAAGCCATCATGGCCCTGTGTGAAAAAGTGGTTGCCCCCTAAACCTAATAACTGGTTGGGCCCCCCTTAGCAGCAACAATTGCAACCAAGCGTTTGCGATAACGTGCAATGAGGCTTTTACAGCGTCCTGGAGGAAGTTTGGCCCACTCATCTTTGCAGAATTGTCCTAATTCAGTTACATTAGAGGGTTTTCGAGCATGAACGGCCTTTTTAAGGTCATACCACAACATCTCAATAGGATTCAGGTCAGGACTTTGGCTAGGCCACTCCAAGTCTTCATTTTGTTTTTCTTCAGCCATTGGTGGTGGACTGTGGTGTGTTTAGGATCATTGCCTGCTGCAGAACCCCAGTTCGTTTCAGCTTGAGTACACAAACAGATGGTCGGACATTCTCCTTCAGGATTTGGTAGACAGAATTCATAGCTCCTTTTATCACGGCAAGTCTTCCAGGTCCTGAAGCAGCAAAAAAGCCCCAGACACAACTACCACACCAATTTTACTGTTGGTATAATGTTCTTATGAAATGCAGTGTTCCTCTACGCAGATATACTTGGACACACACACCTTCCAAAGAGTTCCACTTTTGTCTCATCGGTCCACAGAACATTGTCCAAAAGTCTTGGGGATCATCAAGATGTGTTGTGGAGAAATTGAGACGAGCTTTGATGTTCTTTTTGCTCAGCAGTGGTTTTCTCCTTGGAACTCTGCCATGCAGGCCATTTTTGCCCAGTCTTTTCTGATGGTGGAGAATGAACGCTGACCTTAACTGAGGCAAGTGAGGCCTGCAGTTCTTTGGACGTTGTTGTGGGGTTTTGTGACCTTTGGATGAGTGTCGCTGCGCTCTTGGGGTAATTTTGGGGGCCGGACACTCTGGGAAGTTCACCACTGTTCCATGTCTTCGCCATTTTGGATAATGCTCTCACTGTGGTTCGCTGGATTCCCAAAGCTTTGGAAATGGCTTTATAACCTTTCCAGACTGATAGATCTCAATTACTTTCTTTCTCAATTGTTCCTGAATTTCTTTGGGTCTCGGCATGATGTGTAGCTTTAAGGATTTCTGGTGGACCTTACTGTGTCAAGCAGCTCCTATTTAAGTGATGCCTTGATTGTGAAAAGGTGTGGCAATATCAGGCTGGGTGTGGCTAGAGAAATTGAACTCAGGGTGGGACAACCACAGTTATAGTATGTTTAACAAGGGGGGGCAATCACTTTTTCACCAGGGCCATGATGGTTTGATTTTTTTTCACCTTAATAAAAACACTCATTTACAAATTGCATCTGTGTTACTTGTGTTGTCCTTGACTATTGTTTAAATTGGTTGATGTTCCGAAACACTTAAGTGTGACAAACATGCAAAAGGAACAGGAAATGAAGAAGGGGGCAAACACTTTTTCACACCACTGTAGCCTCATCTTCCTTACAGCCAATCCTGTGTCCCGTTCCAGGGACAGGGTCAGCGGAGATTATAATGTACGTTTCACGAAAAGACAAACTTGTAGCCTACCTCCAGTATTCTATTCCCAATTATATTTATTATTCCCATGTAATTGCCTTCTACTCATTTCAGTACTGAGTGATACATATATGTACTAAATCTGCAGAAAACCAGAGTCATATTTCTTGTATGCCAAAGCACACTTGGCCAATAAAATGGATTCGGATTCTGAAGATGAGATTAGCCTTTATTGTCTACCTTAGGAGAAATTTGTCTTGGGCATTCCAGAAAAAAAAGGTGGTGTAGCCGCACACAGCTTCTCCATTTACACCCAATATATCCCTGTACATGTACAATCAAACTATCTTACGGTGGTTTGATTGATAGGGAGGTGCAAATGTTCAACTTAAAGTTAGGTAACCTGTGCGTTCTGCCCCGAAGGCATCGGCTCATTCTCATTGTGAAGGATGTGGTTTGGGTCACAGGTGATTTTAAGGACCGTCTTCCTCCCTCTCTCCTCAAATATCTCCTAGAGCGTAGACAGGGGGGCAGCATGCCAAGTATTTCTCCAGCCCTTCTCATCCTGTTTTGGAGTTGTGATTGAAGTTTAACAGACGGATTACCAAACCATGTTGTGATGCAATAACGCACAATAGACTTAATGGCTTCCTTGTAATAAGATAACATAAAGCTTTTATTCTTTCCATGGACCCTTCTAACCCTCCATATCAACACAGTACTTTTAAAATAATCAAATATATCATGTTATCTCAACAGCAACAAAAAAGTTTGCCACGACTAATGTGTCAGAAATATGCAGAGCAGGCACTCAGGTGTCAAGATGACGCCACATGATGCAACACCATTCTTGATTTGAGTTCATTTGCACTGGAAACAAGTGAACTCAGCTCACTTGATAGGCAGATTGACTGAGTATCAAAGACCTGTTGAGATTAGTTCATTTTTGGAGCTGCCGTCTTACAACTGTCAGCCTGTTGCTGCCGGAACAACACCGTCTGACACGTACAAAGTGGAATGCGTCTTTGTCAGTTTCAAGTGGCTCTCTGTTGGTTTCATCAGCTTAATCAGGTCCAACTGTGACTTAGATTGACAGGGCATATGTCAAATGTGGCTGTTTCACAAAGCAGCGCATATTTCCTGGAGTTGCCTTTCAACCTTCCCTTATTTATCCAGGAAAAGTTTTCTAATCCCTTATGCTTTTTTCATTGCCCTGATTTCATTCATTGAGCTCCTTATATTCATCTCTGGGAATAGCTCAGTGCCACTACAAAGGTGCCAAAAGCAAGTCTAGAAGTAACAAAGCATATTTACCTGGATTATTGTGATGGTAGTTTTAGCTTTAGTTAGAATTCTTATATTCTTAATTGCATCCATACATGAGAGATCTATCCAGAGATAATAACATAATACTGTTTATTCCCGCATCCTTTGCACTATACTCCACATTTAAAATAATAACTATCACAATTCACTCCTGCATACTTTAAAATCTTCATTGTATTCATTGCCTCTATATTGTTTCTGTTTAGAGTATGTATATGTTAGTGTGTATATATTAGTGTGTATATATTG
>NC_045744.1:1121527-1121918 GCF_008692095.1 Etheostoma spectabile
TTTGGTTGTTTTGTATGTGTAAGCGCATTGTGAGCAGCAATGTTCCAAAGAAAAATTCCTCATATGTGTCCTCATACCTTGCAAATAAAGCTGATTCAGATTCAGATTCTGATTGCAAGCTACATTACCATTGCGGTTATTGCATTACTTGACTTTTCCTGAGTGTTTGATTGTGTTTACATGATCCATCCATCCATCTTCATCTGCTTATCCACGGTCGAGTAGCAGCTCCAGCAAGAGACCCCAAACTTCCCTTTCCCAAACCACATCAACCAGCTCCAACTGGGGGGTCCCGAGGCGTTCCCAGACCAGGATGGAGATACAATCCCTCCACCCAGTCCTGGGTCTTCCCTAAGGCCTCCTCCCAGCTGGACGTCCCTCCACCTAGTCC
>NC_045744.1:1121928-1122832 GCF_008692095.1 Etheostoma spectabile
CCGAGGTCTCCTCCCAGCTGGACGTCCCTCCACCTAGTCATGGGTCTTCCCCGAGGTCTCCTCCCAGCTGGATGTCCCTCCACCTAGTCCTGGGTCCTCCCCGAGGCCTCCTCCCAGCTGGAAGTATCTGGAACACCTTCGTGGTCGCTGTCACGTGTTACGGTCACAAAATGGCCACCATGCAGCCTTATCACGCCGTTAAATAAAATGCTCATATTGTTTTGGGAGTCATTGGAAATCGCCTTATTCTGTCGTGTAGGTATGAGGGTGTGTTGGCATCTTTGGACAGGAAATAGTTTTTTGAATAAAAATGGTTTATATTTGCGCCTCTAACGCTGATCATTATCCGATTACTACAAACATACTTTGGAGGTATATTACCTGCTGTTTCCACGCAGTGTTGGATTGTTAAAGTGTTAAACATTCATATAACTCTCATAACTTATATCTCCATCTTTGTTGCTGAGTGAGCACTCAATCAAACGGTGTTGGCATTGATGTGTCTTTTATTCATTTCTTCTTTTTGGTTATTGAAGTTTGAGCTGTGCACTTTCTCTGTTCTCATCCCAACCACTCTTTCCTCATGGTGAACAGCATAGGTGTAACTATTAACCAAATGGATTACTCTTTCCCAGGAAGTCAGGTCATTGATCCATCATGCACGTGTCAGAAAAACACAGAATACTACTGCTACCACCTTCTTGTCTACTACAGTTAGCTCGGTGCAGTATGGTAAACATAATAAGAAAACATTAACAAAGATAATAACTGATAAAAGGTGGCTAATCATTGTCCAGAAGAACATTACTGTCAAGTAAGTTTGGCAGGGGTGGCCTTGACCAAAGTTTTTTGTCGGGGGATTAGTATCATCTGGGAACCTCGTGTGATTAAACCCCCCCCCCCC
>NC_045744.1:1122842-1127455 GCF_008692095.1 Etheostoma spectabile
CCACCACATCTGAGTTTCATGTGGCTCATTTGCACAGGATAAGTGAAGCCTGCTTTTACTCAAATGTACTGACTTATCTGTGCCACGAGAGTTGTGTGGCCGCGGAGGACGGCCAGGGCGTGGCCCCTGAACCACACTTGGGTCCGAATCGTTATGGGGCCTGGTAGAGGTCACCAGAGGCCCAAACACTGTCCCTGCTGCGGCGGCACCAGCACAGCATCACTGTCTGCCCAGACAGATCCGCAGGGGGCTCAACTCGGGGGCGGTGGTCTCCGTTTGGGCTGTGACCCAGACCAGGTTGGTCATGCGATCCCATATTGTCTTCACAATGAGTTTTGATTTTAATTGTTGTTGCAGTAGTGTCTCAAGTTTTTAACTTACTGTAAACTGATTGGTCTTGTGCAGGGGAACCTGAACAGCATGCAAACTCTCTGATATACACATTTTGGAAAAAAATCTGACGTTATCAATTTCAAAATGAGAGTGTGTTTCATGATTTCTCCTTGTTCAGCTTCATAAAAGACACAAATGTTTTTGATCTGACAGCAGCGAAAAAAGGTCTGAGGATCAATCTTCACTTCGACTCACAATGACAGACGCAGTAGGCCTACACCTGACAAAATGTCACTCACTGTCACTTTGGCTCCAGCAGCCTCCTCACAAAACAGTAAACACTCATGTAGTGTTCGCCATCTCAAAAGTGTGACTGACACTTGATCTTAAATCTTTTAAAGGACAGCCAAGTGTTTTCCTGACAAATTGTCGACACAAGATTGGATGTAAGAAACACTAAGCAACTGATTTACAGCGGCGGTGTGAACAAGTTCAGGACAGATTGCACTTTGTTAATCATTGTCCAGTAGTTTAAATCTTTAAATCCAAATGTGCAGATCAGCCATTAGCTTCACCAAGAGTGTCTCTGTAGAACAGGTGTCAACCATTTACCAGTCTGCCCAGTGTTTCCTGCAATCCAAGCCATGCAGATCATTTATTATTCCACAGTGTCACCTGTTCGCCCTCAAAGCTCAATCAGAGAGATAAGACGGGCAAGATTTGAATCCTGCGGAATTTTTATTAAGCTGTGTTCTTTTATGAGGTGTTGTTTTACGATCTTTTTATCCTCAATGCAAAATCTTTCTGGGTTGAACTCATATAAGAGGTTAGACTAAACATGGCCTGCTTTGCATGAATGTCTAGGATGAAGTTAATTTTAAAACTAAATAGAGATTATTATTATAACAACAATGGTTGTAATAATAAACTTGAGTTGTTGGCAGACGTGGCAGACATGTTAGCACTTTATATGTCAAAGTGCAAATACACCCTCATAAATGTTAGTTTTATCGCAGTTGACACCCCCAGACACAAGGCCAATGTACGTATGCGAACGAGAACAATGCATTACGTATTCAGAATACAAATTATGAGTAACTGTATTCTGTTACAGTTACAGTTTAAATAGTTGGTATTAAGAATACAGTTACATTGTTGGTTGCTCTGCTTGCAGCAACTAACCACCTTTCAGCGTCCAAATGACTCCACCTCCAACCTGAAGCATCTTAAAGTAAATACAAATCCAAAAATCCAAAAATCTATCTGCTTGTTCATGTACACATTCAGCCCGTTGGAACAGAAGAACACACCAGAATAGGCCTGTTTAGTGAGCAAGGTCTAATGGCCGTGGGACAAGTAAGGGACGTGTTCTTTCATACCACTCGCTTCTGTTGTTGCTCTTAATATTACGTCATCTTAAAGATCCATACAGATGCTGATGGGTAATTTTACGGGTTGGGAATGAGAACAGGTTGGCTGCAGTTAAGAGAGCCTACTGTCATTTTACTGGAAGATGTCATGTTTTTGTGGTTCTGTAAATGTTCTGTTTCCAGTTTAATTTTGAACTCTCAGTTTTCTCCTCCGTCTTGTCTAGTTTTACTTCCTGTCTTGTGTTTTCCCGCCTGTATGATTGTCTGCCCAGCCCTGATATGGTCCACCTGTTGTGTCACCTGTCCTTTGTTAGTCCCTGTTACCCTGTGTATTTAGTCTCTGTGTTTTCCCTTGTCTGTTGGCGGGTTATTGCGTTAGCGTCAGTTGTGGTGTTCCCTGCTCCTTGTAAGTGTCTTCCTGCCTGGGATGAATCTCTTTAAACTGTGTTTGGGTCCAAGCGTCATCGTCCCCCTGACAGAAGACACATTTTACGATAATGGTTAACAAGTTGAATTTGCTCACCTGTTTTATTTTAACAAAGATGAGTAAGATAAATAGTGAGTTATTTTTGGAATATTCATTCATCATTTAGAAATGATAACTTGTTACCCTAACACGGCGCAGTGTTACCTTTGTAATTCCTCATCATAAAGGATGAGTTCTTAATTAATGAGGGAACGCAATTAGTAATTTGAGGCTATGAATGAATCCTTTGTGTGCACAGATTAAATAGTTTGACTCCGATAGCTTGCTTGGCTCTGTAGGATTTTACTCATTCACACTTATTTTCTTTCTCTCTCTCTATCATCCTCACCCCCTCTTCTGTATCTCGTCCACCCCCTATGTTGTTCAACCGTCCTCCCTCCATCTTCCCTTGTCCCTCTGGCTCTCCCCCTCCTCTCCTCTTGCCTCCCCACCCCCCTTCATTTGGCTGAAGCTAAATGTCTTGTGTGAGATAACATCGCAGTAGGAAATTCCGCCTGTGTTGCCAGACTGCTCAGTTTTCTCCCCAGGGCTGGCAACAATGTGTGTCCTTCATAAGTGCCCCTACAGCGCTCAGGATCTCCACTCATCCCCAGTGAGCCCGGTCAAAAGACCCGCCGGCGAAACCCAACGCCGCGCCCGAGCTCCACGCCAGAGCCGCAGCAGCTAGCCAGAGGGATTACTACAGAGCCACTAAGAGTCCACCCTACAATCCTACATTACAGAACCCCTGATAATGTGGATGAGTTATCATTCTATGCTTATAGAACTGCTGTCTCAACCATTTGTTGCATACTCCAGACATCTTTATTATATGTAATTATACTCTTTAAAGGAATATTTCCTGAAGTCTCTGGTTGCCTGTCAACAACACTTACACAGCACCTGTACGCCATGAAATGTTCCAGCACATTAAACTCTGTCAATCTACCACTTTATGTTTTTTTACACTACAGCTTTGGATTAAACAAATGAGATAATGTGGTAAATGAAAGAGCTTTAGAAGTGGGGGGGATCTTTGTTGCGTTGGGGAAAAGCCTGTTTCCAGTCTTTAGGCTATGCTAAGCTAACCAGGTGCTGGATGTAGCTTCATATTTACTATACAGACATGAGAGGGATTTTCAAAGGTTATGTCTTAGAAACATGTTAAAATGAGGTGAGTCACGCGCTCATGTGTAGGGGCTCAGTCCTCAGCTCAGCCGCTGTGGTTTCGGTTCTGACCTGCGACCTTTTGCTGCGTGTCATTCCCCCTCTCACTCCCTTTTCATGTCTTCGCTTCCCTGTCACTAATAAAGGCCTAATATGCCAAATGAAAAAGCCTGTGTCAATAATCCAATAGCTTAAGTAAGAAATACACAGTTGATGTCCCACACCTTCTGCCTGGTCAGTTGTACTGAGCACCTGAAGACTCCTGGACCAGGATGCATGTCTCATGGTTCAGAAATACTACTCTTGATAATGCATCAACAAAGCAGACCTTTCTTGTCAAGCCTCTGCGTGGAAGAAAAGTGAAGAAATAAAGAGTCAGGGACAAAACGTAGGAAAGTGTTTTTCAAGTCCACAGCCTTTCACAAAAGCTGCAGATACTCAAAGGCATGGTGGGGCCTTCAATCGGGTTTTCAGAGACAGAGGCTAAAGCTGGCGCTCAGTGAGCCACAGAGATTTATCTGTTACGGCTACGTTACATGGCTTACCACTGGAACATGCAGTGCAATGGTCAGTTTACCTTCCAGATGGCTTCTACAGTGTCTGTCATCAGTGTCAGCCATCCAAGGGCCAAGAAAGCTCGGAGCCTTCGTCATTTTAACGGCCTGTGACAAATAGTATTTATCTATTTCCTGCAATGTAAACACTGATTTAAGTCCCTGTCGTCTTTATATAGCCCTAACCGTGGAGCACCACAACACAGCGTTACCACAGTAACAAAACAGTTACCTTCAGCTTTGCCGAGATTAGTAGGTTGTTGTCTGGGCAGGACATGATGTTTGCGCGCCGTATGGTATAAAAAGCTTTATTTATTTAGGGTTGTGTCTCTAAATGTGGAGCGTCTGCGCCATGAGCGCTCAAGGCTCTTTGACAGAAAGGAAAGGAGTGTCTAACTGGGTCAACGTTTGTGACCTTTGCAGCCGGGTTCAAGGGGCGAATCCTTGTTCTTCTCACTGCGAAAACAAATGGCTGCCAAAAAGCAGCAGGAACCTTGACGAAAAACAGACCGTCACATCAAGCTTCCCCATCCACTTGGAACAGAGACAGTGGCAGGGTGCTAGAGGTTATGGACAACTAGGAATAGATCCCTCCTGATAATGTCTTCAAAGGCAGAATTATCAATCCCAACAACTAAAACACTCAACATTTTAGTCAGTTTAAAATCCACTGTTTTTTGGCATCAGCTGTGGTATTTCAGACTGGACGTGCTGCGATGATAT
>NC_045744.1:1127465-1127829 GCF_008692095.1 Etheostoma spectabile
ATGATGATGATGTGTTCACACAGATCACTTTGGTCTGGTCAGTGGAACATTTGGAAACTTTTAAAAAGTCAACTTTCCATACTGAATCTTATTGGCGTCCATTTCGGCATCTCACGCTCGCTCAGAACGTAATGTTACTACTCTTTGGCCCAAACGGTGTGTGTGTGGCGTGACTGTTGTGTTGTTTCCAGTCTAGCTAGATCCGGTGGGTGTTGGAGTTTTTCTGACGTTACTAGATGTAGCAACAGCATGTCAAAAAAACTACAAAGTTTGCTAGGCCATAAAGAGAGTTAATCTTGCGATTAAAAAAATTGACGCCGTTAAACTGGGTTTCCAATCCAATCCAACTTTATTTGTAAAGCAC
>NC_045744.1:1127839-1128743 GCF_008692095.1 Etheostoma spectabile
ACCAGGTTGACCAAAGTGCTGGACATTTACAAGACTATAAATACGCAAAGAACAAAACAAACATTTAAAACAAATAACAGACGAGAAACAGAAAATGCAGAATAAAACTCTCAAGCAGGTTCAAAGGCCAATGAATAAAAGTGAGTTTTAAGTCGTTATTTAAAAACCTGAAGGCCAGGGGCCAATCTGACATGCAGAGGCAAGTCATTCCACGGCCTGGGGGCCACGACCTAGAACGCTCCATCAACCCTATTTTAGGACTTGAACGACCTCAGAGGAGCGTGTGGCTTCAGTAAGTCAGCGATATCATATCATGTATTTTAAATCAAACGGGCAGCCAATGAAAGGAGGCAGGAGCAGGTGTAATGGGATCTTGTTTGCGAGTGGCGGTTTGCATTAACACCGCTAACAACGGGTTTAACTGACAGCACTATATGGAACCCAAGCAACATTCTTCACATTTTAAATTTTTTTGTATTAAATTTTTCTAGCCTGACGTCGTCTTACTCAGATTCTAGTCAGAATATAAACTCCTAGGCTACAATGTTATAGCATTAAAAAAAAAAAGTATCCTGACAATAATATACCAGTCTGTGATCAACGCAACATCCTCTAATCAAAATTTCTGCTTTGTTTAACTAAAAAATTAGGTTGTTGGCATATAAATTAGGTTTATTGACCATGATTAAAAAACGGTTAAGAAAACATTTCAAAAAAGTGTCAAAAGCGTCTAAATAAGTTTATTTTCAATTTGGACTCGGAAGGACCACAAGTTCATGGTTGACATTAAGACTACACAAGGGGTTGAATAAGGGTAAAAATGCACAGTTTCTGTCCAAATCACAACATTCAAAGAATGTTAATCAAGTACTGTTTTAATAAAAAAAAAAAAAAAAAGTTCAGT
>NC_045744.1:1128753-1135465 GCF_008692095.1 Etheostoma spectabile
GTTGAAACAGATTCTGGAATGGGCGAAGTTAGAATCAGGTTAAAACTACCGCCCTCATGTGCAGACTGAATGCCATTAGTCAGCCAGATTGACAGTTTTATGTTCGTCTGAACATTCAGAGCCATCCATCCTCCGCTTGGTTAGCCTTTGACAGCACTATCTAGTAAATGAGGGCTCTTGCAGCTGCAATCCTTGTTCAACTGCCGCGCTAAAGCACCTGTCGTCAGGCTTATTTGAGGTGACATAAGGTTAATTAGGCTCTGGTGCGTGCTTTATCATTCCCGAGTGACATACCTGGAGTTTGTACAGGGGCTGCACTTCCAGGGCTTCAGGAATGCCATTCAGGAGATGTAGTACTCTTTAAGAGATGACTCAACTGTCGTGAAAACATGCTTCGCCTTCAGTTGTGAGATAATCATTTACTGGGCCAGTAGCATCAGTTATTGTACATGTGGTAGAAGTACAGTGGTTGTAGTGCTGCATATTAGAAATGTACAGAAGTACTATTTTGTGGTGTATGTTGAGTTGGGGCAAGAAAACAAAAGTTAGGAAAATATTGAACACTATTGGCTTACTGCTTATAGCAGCAGAGTTAGCATTCAAAGTATCCATAGTTCTAGTATACTGTATGTACTACAATAAAAGTACTGCGGGGATAAGGTTTAAGAGCATAAGTGGTAGTTCAGTTTAGTTGTTAAGTGTTACAACCTGCAATGGCAGGAGGAGATACATTTTAGTAAAAAGTGGACAGTTACAAAGTCCTCTAATAAAGTTTAATCTAAATGAACTGTCTCATTAGTATTTTCCTTTTTGGAGACACTTCTCTCGTTAGTGATCTGATGCTTGCAGGAACCATACATTGCAGAGCCAGACTTTCTTCTCACAATGCATTTTGGTTGTGTAAAGGGAGTTCTGTCTGGCTGTGTAGAGGATGTAATCCTTCAACCGGTAAACTTGTAACTGCAGGACCTTTATATGATAGTGTTATTCTTCTTTTACTGACTTGCTGCAGTACTTTTTTCAGTTCAAAGGATATTGTTCAAACTTCCTTTTTCAAAGCTAACACACACGTTGACCACTTCATATCAGCCCCATCAGGATTAGTTGTCCAGGTTTTACTGACAACAGCATTTACTAAATTATATCTAACGCCACTTAAGTGAACTAGATTGGATATGTTCTTGTCTGTCACTTATTTAACCCGTCCTTCTCTGTAACCCTTCCTCACACCCACCTATTTCTCTCTACACCTCCTTATTTACTACCACATTGACCCGTTTTCACCCCAATAACTCACTCCTGTCTGTCTGGGGAAGGTCGTGGCGCTCTCCGTTTAGTGTGTGCACTGAAGGATTTGGGTTGACAATGGGCGTGGGTGGGTCGACAGGGTGGGTGGAGACTGCTGCCAGGCTTCTCTGTCTGGGTCCAGGTTGACTCACCACCTCCGTGTGGAATGTGTCAGTCCTCCAAGTACACATACATGTACACACACTTCCTTCAGAAAGAAGCAAACACCCTGCTCTTGGTCCATATTATGAAGGTGGAATGGGAGAAATTATCTGATTATCAAATCTAATATGCCAAACAAAGAAATGTTGTCAAGGCTGGGGACTTGATTGAATACTTCAAGTTCGGTAAATGAAATGAATAACTGTCTATGCTGTGAATGTTTGCACTCTTTGCACATAAAACATCTGTATAATCTCTGAGACCATAAAATAACAATCCTGCCTTTAATTGGTTACTTATCATACATTTGCATAAACTGGTTCTGTGTATATCTGCACACACTTGTAACGGGAGGGGGGGCAGGTTCAGGTTATTTTAAGATCAATCAAACCCAGTTTTGAAAGAGCCTAGAACTCTGTAAAATGTTAACCAAGATTGAATTGGAATAAAACCCAAGGAGCAGAGCAGTTAAAAACAGAGGTGTTTAAAATGAGGCAAACTCAAACTGATGAAAATGAATAACAGTGTTTATTCTTAAAGGCCCCATGACATGGTTCTCTTTGGATGATTTTATACAGGCCTTAGTGGTCCCTAATACTGTATCTGAAGTCTCTTTATATAGACCTTAGTGGTCCCTAATACTGTATCTGAAGTCTCTTTATATAGACCTTAGTGGTCCATAATACTGTATCTGAAGTTTCTTTTATATAGACCTTAGTGGTCCCTAATACTGTATCTGGAGTCTCTTTTATATAGACCTTAGTGGTCCCTAATACTGTATCTGAAATCTCTTTTATGTAGACTTTAGTGGTCCCCTAATACTGTATCTGAAGTCTCTTTATATAGACCTAGTGGTCCCCTAATACTGTATCTGAAGTCTCTTTATATAGACTTTAGTGTGTCCCTAATACTGTATCTAAGTCTCTTTTACATAGACCTTAGTGGTCCCCTAATACGGTATCTGAAATCTCTTTTATATAGACTTTAGTGGTCCCTATACTGTATCTGAATCTCTTTTATATGACCTTAGTGGTCCCCTAATACTGTATCTGAAGTCTCTTTTATATAGACCTTAGTGGTCCCTAATACGTATCTAAAGTCTCTTTATATAGACCTTAGTAGTCCCCTAATAGTGTATCTGAAGTCTCTTTTATATAGACCTTAGTGGTCCCTAATACTGTATCTAAAGTCTCTTTTATATAGACCTTAGTGTCCCTAATACTGTATCTGAAGTCTCTTATATAGACCTTAGTAGTCCCCTAATAGTGTATCTGAAGTCTATTTTATATAGACCTTAGTGGTCCCCTAATACTGTATCTGAAGTCTCTTTATATAGACCTTAGTGGTCCCTAATACTGTATCTGAAGTCTCTTTATATAGACCTTAGTGGTCCCCTAATACTGTATCTAAAGTCTCTTTTATATAGACCTTAGGGCTATGGGAACATAGGGCTGACCCCCTCAGCTGCCGTCTGCTCGTGCCCCCGTCACACACACACACTGAGTGACGGCTGGCCTGAGGGGGGACAAGTCCGTTGTGGGGATTGGAGAGCATTGCCGTACTGCAATCTCCAGGGGTCTAGTTGAACTGGGCCTTACCCTCCTTCTTCCCTGTGAAACCCTGTCAGGGCCCAGAGGCTCACATGTTTGACAACTCTTTCTATCACTCTCACCCAACCACAGGTGGTTCTGGTCCCTAGCCCGTCATCCCCTATAACTGTTCACTCCTCTGTTCTGCAGTTCTGTAGTTGTCCTTTCTTAACTTTTAAACAGTCCTCTCCAGGTGAGTCTCAACAGTGCAGATTGGTGTTGGGGTGGGTAAAGGTCAGGATGGACAACAAACACTTTAATATTTAAGCATGCAACAACTACAATAAAACACCTGCAAAAGACTTCAATAAAAGCACTGCAAACCGTTAAAAACATGCAAACACAAACTGTCCTGCACACACACACACACACACACACACACACCCCCACCACACACACACACACACACACACACACACACTGTCTGATTAAATGTAGGAGAAGCTATTAAGGGGCTAACATGGGTAAATATTACCATGGGCATAGAAAATGAGAGAGAGGGAGAAAGAGAGAGAGAGAGAGAGAGAGAGCATAACTGTTTACCCTCTGTGCAGATGTGTGTATTTGTGTGTGGGAGGTTTTTCAGATGTGTGTCTTCCTGAGAGGGAGTGTGTGTGTGTGGTGTTGTGTTGTGTGTGTTGTGTGTGTGTGTGTGTGTGGTGTGTGTGTGTGTGTGTGTGGTGTGTGTGTGTGTGTGTGTGTGTGTGTGTGTGTTGTGTGTGTTTGGTGTAGGTGGGGGGGGAGGGGGGGTTCAAATGTGTATCTTAGTCGGGTTTTTACCAGATGAGTAAAACGAGGCCACTTAAACCCTCCAGGAATTAAGTCGAGCCTTCAGACTCACACGCTGCGTAGCCTACATGTTATTTTAAGGCCAAATTACACATTACACATCATCTGATATCCGTCTGTAATGGCTTTTCCAGCTTCAATGCTGCGAGTCTTCTGAGGCAGAAGGACGGCGGTGAAAAGAGGCCAACAGGTTTACCAGCAGAATAAAGAAAAGAAGAGGAAGACGAGGGAAACCTGCCAAATCCCCAATTCCATGAGAAGGAGGGGACAAGGCCCAGCATTACAGAGATGCTACACTACTTATCTCATTTTCAAACATTGACAATCACGGCTTCAGTACTTCAGGGAAGTTGATCGTCCCAAATGTTCAAGACTCCATTTGATGAAGGGGATGTTTTTTAAGGCATCCTGTGTACATTTTAAGATTTGTGTAAAAAGACAAATACCTTTATTTTAGTTTATTTCATTCAAATCATCTGTAGAGAATACAGCTGTATAAGATAGCATTTGTCGCTAGCAATACACATGATCACAATCACTTCTGAATGATGAATGAATGAATTTCATTGGTCATAACCAAGAGGGTAACGGTAGGATCAGTAACACAGTAATACACAGTAACGTGATGTTACTATACTAAGAGGGCTCATTATTTTTTAATGATCAAATGAAACATTTGCAAATGTATCGGTCTTAGTTTATATGATAAGGTGGGAAAACATATGATGAAATACAATAATAGAAAAAATGATAACAAAAAACAAAAACAGTTTTTTTTGTTTTTCAACGAGACACACAGGTAGCAACTAGCTGGTGAACACAGTGGAACATTTAGCAGACGTTGGTGGAGACCAAAGGCCGAGCTAAAAGAAAGTTCATGGAAAGAATTTGGGCCCCAAATGCAGGTCCAAATGAAAAATCTGGTTGTTCTGTGACAGATTGATGTGTAAATGGTCAACTCATTCTCATGAATGGGTATGTATGATATAGTAGGAAAGTGTATGCACACCAATTTGATTGATGCTCTAAGAAATTAGGCGGCCAACAGCTGGTCACATGATGCCGGCTGCAGAGCTCCGTGAGTTGTTGGTCCTATCAGCAACAGTTGGTAGGTGAGTTTAGCCGACAATACGTTACTGGGAGCCAGGTACAGGGCACCGCGAGACGGTCCTTTCAGTGGCCGTGGCAGTTGAGTTTAGCCAACACATAGTCAGCGTCATGCAGCAACGCCAGTTAAGTTTAGGCACTTAAGGAACTGGTTAAGTTCAGTAAAAGGTTAAACATTCCCAGGGACTGAACATGTGTTTCCTGGGTGAAGTCTTTAGTTTTCCCCAGGAAGCGAACTCTGCTCCCTGGCTTCAAAATGACCCACCCTACACGGCTCATAGCTTTCTTATAGAGCAGACGTCAATGTGCTGACAGCAAGAAATATGTGGAAGTTACTCTGCTTTACGTTTAGTAGCTACATGTACTTTTTATTAATGAGAACAGCCTGATGTGGTAAATGGACAGCATTTAATTTTAGCGCTTTTCTACCCATTTACACACACTCACAGGGATAGCAGCGGAGCTGGCCTGCCCACCTGGAGCACCTCAGGGTTCAGTGTCTTCCTGAAGGACATTTTGACATGCGGACAGGAGGAACTGGGGATCCAAGCACTCAATCTCCTCAGCCACAGCTGCCATTAGCACCCGTTTGCTAACAAATTAACATTTAGACTTAAAATGTTGCCTGTATCTCATAAATCCTATATATGTGTTGCCTACATCTGGGCAGAAACCTGGGTTTTAAAAAAAAATGAAAGAAAAGCCACAAGCTCCATAAATAAGTAGTTTGACGTTGAGCTGACAGAAAAAACATGTGTACAAAGAGCAGCTAATTTACTTTCTGTGACAGATTGATAAATGATACACTTTGAATCTGTAACTTTGCACACGTTCTTTTGCTCTCCAGTAACAGGAGAGTACATTTTTTTATGATACTGTACTTAAGTACAGTACTTAAGTACATTTACAGTACAGTACTTGAGTAAATGAACTTAGTCACATTCCACTCCTGTTGTTTACTGACATGCTGTCCAATCAAGACCACAGTAAATGTGTTTAAGGTGACCTGTGACACATATGGCCCAGCCGTCAGACGTAGAAAGGTGCAGTGTGTTCACCACAGCTCCCTCCAGAAGGCCAAACACTAATGGAACACTAATGGCCTTCAACATGGCTACGTTTCCCACCTCGACACTGTTCGTGACTTCAGAGCAGCCTCGATGACAAGCTCCCTCTGAGGTGAGAGCGGCTCGTAAAACACAGCCGACCAGTCCGAGTTCAGCGAGCTCTGAGGCTGTCGTCACAGCTCTGAATGAATCCTCTGGTCTGTGCCGGACCAGAGCCACGTGAATGAGTGTGTTTACCACGGGGGAAGACGTCATTGCTCCAGAAGAAAGAGCTTAATTATAAACATGCCAGTGCTATTTCAAGGGACAGCACTTTAAGAACAGGCCTCCTGTCGCTCCAGGGTCTTAATGACGCCAGTCGAACAAGTGGCAATTTAGAAAGGCTCGCAGTAACACCCTCTGTGCCGGGCTGGCACCCTCCTAATATAAACTACAGTATGGAGGGATTATGGAGGGTGCAGGAGACAGACGGAGACTAATGGTCAGACTTTGGCAGCTGGCTTCACCCCGAGAGAAAGAAAAAAACATCAATAGTCTAATCTATTGATTCTCTTCCCTTCTCATGAGTTCCCAAAAACTGTCAGTGTTTTCTTGTCTTAAATCAATCAATCTATCCTCGATTTGGAAAAATTGGAATTGGGCATGAATGGGCTATTTGCCAGACAGACTTGCAGAGCAAATGTCACATTTGCCGGAAGTTCATAGTTGTAA
>NC_045744.1:1135475-1148978 GCF_008692095.1 Etheostoma spectabile
CCCAATCCAACCCATATTGGGACCCCCTCAAAAATGAGACAATACATCTCAAGGGGTTTATCCTATTAATAAACAAATTTGAATGAGTAAAGCACGCCTATGAAGACAACAATGAATGTCTTATTTTCCTAGTTTTGTCTTCTACACCTCTACAGCTCCAAGTCCGACCTGGTGAGAAGCACAAGCAGTTGGACCCCCCTATTGTGCAGAGCACTTTATTTGGAGTCTGATTGTCTCACTGCTCAAATTTCTTGTCCTGTTAGACTTATTTTTAGCAATGTTGCTGTGTTTCTAAATCCCAGCAACTAACCCCATGAGTACGATGTCATTATTACTGGCAGAAATAAAGGTCCAAGCTGCAAAAGCATGAACCAAAGTGCATGAAACTGGAATTTTTCTTTACGTTGAGTACATTTTTTCGTGTGTTAAATGGGTCGTGATATAGACACAAACCATCTGCTCGTTTATATTGATGATATTTAAAAACAGGTGTGCATGATAAGCTCCAAGCAGTGAGTTGGTTTGGGAACCGGACGGACCGAAGTACGGAGTGTGGACTGGTAGCTGGAGAGGTGCCAGTTCACCTCCTGGGCACTGCCAAGGTGCCCTCGAGCAAGGCACAGAACCCCCCCCCCCCCCAAACACTCAGCGCCTGTCCAGCAGTCGCAGCCCCCCCCCACTCTGACATCTCTCCATTAGTGCATGTTTAAGACCTGAGCATGTGTGTGTGGTTCTTGCCTGTGTGTAGTGTGTAACAGAGTGTAAATTGTAATTTACCCACTGGATATTAATAAAAGTATAAATTATAAACTTCTAAATATTACTAAACGTGGTGGTTTTGTCCTTGAACAACATTTTCAGCCTGATCTACAAAGTAGAGCTGAAGGCAGAAATTTACCTCACTGGATGTTGATACTTGACTCAGAAGTCAGAAAAATAGATGTTGAATAGCAGAAATGTCTTTTGTATACCTTTAATTATCTAGTTGAGAATGTATATTAGTGTCCCTTAGGGAGTCTTGGTCAGGGAAACTATATAACAAGAGTGTCAGACTTCATGATATAAACCACCTCTTATCATGCATTTTCACTGGACTTCAGCCAACTATCATATATTAAAATATCCCAGAGAGATTAGCTCTTCCCTCAACAAATATTTTCCTAACTGAATGTTGGTGTTAGGTCTGGGAGATCTTCAGAACATATAAGCCTATTTTATATTTTAGACCTCTTAGCTCTTATCTAGCCTCTAGTGTGTGTGGGTGTGTGTTGTGTGTGGTGTGGTGGTGTGTGTGTGTGTGGTGTGGTGTGTGTGTGTGTGTTGGTGGTGTGTGTGTGTGTTGTGTGTGTGTGTGTGTTATTGCAGCAGGTTGGTTAACAACCTGTCATGATCCTGCCAGCAGTAGACTGATTGGATGGGAGGGTTTAGTGTCACTGTTTGCTCCGGTTATGAGCGAAGGAAGGTGCCAATACGATAAACACTGTGTGTGTGTGTGTGTGTGTGTGTGTGTGTGTGTGTGTGTGTGTGTGTGTGTGCTGTCAAGGGTGACTGCTTTAAGCCTCACATCCCACCCCAGGCTGATTAGTAGTGGGTCTTTGAGTAAACACACAGCTAACTGCGGAGGAATCTAACCAGTGGAGGAAGGAAGGGAGGAAGGGAGGAATCGTCCATCTATCACTGACCTGGAGCGGTGAAGTGGGCACATATGAGCAGGAACTTAAACTTCAAATTTAATAATAAGTAAATAAATTTTAAAAAAAAACTACTTACAACACGTCAGTGTTGAAAGAGATATGATAAGATAAAACTCTATTGTTGTAATAATTGTTTTTCTATGCAAAAAGCATTTAGATTTATTTATTATTATTATTTATATATACAGTAATTGTTACTGAGTGTGACAGTTTGATCTCTTGTCTTAAGGGAAATGTAGGTGTGTGTGTGTGTATGTGCGTGGTGTACACCTGCATGTGTATGCATGTGGGCGTGGTAAGTGTATTGCACACTGATGTGATTTCACATACATTCTTGTAACGGGTTGTCTGTGATGTTCATCATGTTCCATCAGCTGATTGGGATAACTTTTAATAAACAATTTAGTCTTCACACAGAAAAACGTCTGCTCAGTCACTCATAAAAAAAAAACATAAACATAAAAAAAACATCTGTATGGTTACCCAACAAACATCTGACACACACACCAAATCCAAACATGTAATGATGTCATGATTTCAGTCCCACAATGACACGCAAGATAGTGAAATAATATCATAAGACGAAATGATTCCAAATTCTGGATCATATATACTGTGGAATCACTGCATAGTTTTCCTCAAAAGGGCATATGATTTTTTCTGAAACTCTTCTTATAGTTATTTATACACGGAACATGTATCCGGCCAGTGAGAAGTCAGTGACAGCAACGTTCCCTCGGAGATCAAGGGTGCCGTCTTAAAGACTGCGTCCAAACCTAAAGAAAGTAAACATCTTTAGAAGTCGGGGGGGCCGCCACGTCCTCTCTTGAAGTCATACATCAGATCTAATAACCTTCAGGCCCCTTCTCCGATACACACATAAAGTTTTAAATCAAGTATATTACCCTGGGGACCCAGACGCCACTTAAATATGTATTTAATTGCCAGCTTCAGACAAATATTCAGCAGGAGTTGTGGGGTTGAATGAAACTAGGTCAGGATGTTTAGCAGCAACTGGTACTGGGGAACTCAAGACTTGTTTCGCTGTGTGAAGGGGATTGTACCCAAGCAAGATGTTCTGTTGTGTAATCTGTACAGGAATACATTTGGAACATACGTTTGAACCATAGCTGCTCATATAGCTGCTTGTGAGGGCTTACTTTCTTTCTCTGGCTTGCATCTTTCTTTCTTTCTTTTTTTCTTTCTTTCTGTCTTTCTTTTCTGAAGTGGTACAAAATTGGGCAACAATGAAACAGGATCTCAAGCAGTATCTACTTCGTCCCGTTCACTTCCAGCAGGTGATCAGTCATTATGGAAAGGTAAGAGGATGGTGGCATTTCTACCAGCCACCCAACAACACTCATATTCTGATCATTTTCAGGTTCATAATTATATTTAGAAGTTGTATCAGAATAGGTTTACATGGTTTAATTTTCCAAAAACACCATGTTTTTGTTGTACTGCACATTGCTGCAGCTCCTTTTTTCACCCTGTGTGTTGAGCTCTCTGTTTTAGCTACAGAGTGAGACATCTCACTTCTGTTCCATCTTTGTTGAGTCGCACATGCTCAGTAGCTAGGTAAGGACTACTATCCAGTCAGGAGCAGAGTATGAGGCCCTGACAGTACCTAGGTAAGGACTACTAGCCAGTCACAGAAGCAGAGATGAGGGCCCTGACAGTACCTAGGTAAGGATACTAGCCAGTCAGAAGCAGAGTATGAGGCCCTGACAGTACCTAGGTAAGGACTACTAGCCAGTCAGGAGCAGAGTATGAGGCTGACAGTACCTAGGTAAGGACTACTAGCATCAGAAGCAGAGTATGAGGCCTGACAGTAATAGGTAAGGACTACTAGCAGTCGACAGAAGAGTATGAGGCTGACAGTACCTAGGTGGACTACTAGCCAGTCAGAAGCAGAGTAGAGGGCCCTGACAGTACCTGGGTAAGGACTACTAGCCAGTCAGAAGCAGAGTATGAGGGCCCTGACAGTACCTAGGTAAGGACTACTAGCCAGTCAGGAGCAGAGCATTATAACGTTTTTCTCTGAAGTAAAGGCTGGACTACAACAGAGCTGTTGGAGCAGGTTGTGAAAAGTGGTTTCTGGTGGAGATGGTAAGTCCCTTTGGGGGGGACTTTGGTCTTTTTCACTTTGTAAACCTATTACATGCACAAAAAAGATATATATCACAAGAAAGGAAAGGGAGAAAGGAAAAAAAGCATAATATGAGCACCTTAAGCACAAGACACATGTGCACCTACAGCATTTTATAATTGAATGGCAGTTACATGTTAGAAGAAGTCATTCAAATTACTGCTTTCTGGGTGGCCATGCCCATGCTGTTGTACAGGACAGTGAAATATCCTGATGAGTTGACATGTATCAACCGCAATCACCAAACGTTGAAAATCAGTGCAGCAGACTGGCCGTTGGCTAACCAGTGTCTACACAGTGTCTGGTTCAAGATGAAGAAGAAAAACCATGCATTTGCCATCTGTGCTCCTATGTCTGACCTTTACTTACTTACTTACAGCTCTGATTGGCCGGCAGCTCCACAGGCTGGATATGTTTCGCACAATCAACACAATGTTAATCAACTCAAATTTAGCATCTTATAGGAAGGAGGGTTGAGTTTGAGAGTATTTCAAGGCCAAATTTCCCAGGAGGAGGTTACAAAGACATACATTTCAGAGTTTCACTGCACGCCTCAGTAACTCTCTGAGAACCCCCTACCCTCCTCCTCCCTTGCCTTTTTCTTTGCCGTCATGAACTTTGAGAGCCCTGGGAGAATCCAGGGGAAAGAGAGAGGCAAGAAGGGAGGTTAGATAAAGGAGTGGTGGGGTGGGCCGCCCGGAGAATGCAGAAATTGACTTCTAAACAGATGCAGTAATTCCATTTCCACCCTTTTAAATTTGGTATGCAGGGGGCCAGCGCGTAACCCAAAACCCACTATCACCGTTGCACACAGAAGGCGGGAGGCGTAGTCGACAGTTGGTGGCTGGGGCCGCCAAGTCTATCTGCCTTGTTAATCAATACAGGTTTCACTCGGACAGACAGCGCTTGGTGTAACCAATGCTCAGGCTGATATTCTGCTGACCCTGCTGGGAGGAGGAGCCACCTGTTTCCTGCAGCTTTCACCTGCGCTTCACAGCTCGGCTGGAGATGGCCGGCCCAGCGGGAGGCATCTGGATCAGCCCCAAAAGGTTCCTGCACGAGCATGGGAATGTCTGGAGAGTCTCACTCCAATATGAGAAAATGTTCCACCTGTTCTGACAGAGCGATGTCTGGTAAAGAAAGTAAAACTGAAGGCGGAATGGTGAAGTTAACTTTAAAGCTGCACAAATGAGTACCTTGACTTCACTGAGAAAAATGCTCTAAAGATGGGCCCAGATTATATTCTGGCAACGTATGTACAACATGTTCTCAGGAAGTCATAACTCAAAGTTTACAACACCTCCATCAGTGTCCCTTTGCATTGACAGATGTTGGCATTGGTGTGATTATAGAGCAGAAATGATAGTCCAGACTGGTGCTGTTAGTGAGACGGTTAAATTCAGTTCTACACCTGAGTCAGAAAGAAGTTCCAGACCCCCCCATGGAGGAGTTTATACACTAAGCTTGAGGTCTCGGTTGGTGGTTTCGATGGGATTATGTGGACTAGCTATGCCCTGCCACGGCCTGAAGTGCTACAACTATTATTTCTAGTCGTAGTTCCATTATCTTTATAGTTACTATAATTGCCAATACTGCAATAATTATTATGAATCATGCAGAGATGGGAAGTACAAATGCTTTTCAGATATTTTTACTTTACTTTACTATTTATTTTTGTGCCGACTTTTTACGTTTACTCTGTACATTTTACCATGACTGTTGGTACTATCTATTCCTTACATTTTACCATGAATACAGGTACTATCTACACCATGCATTTTCAAAATTGGCTCGTTACTTTAGGTTCAAATCATTTAAGTAGAGTTATCGTTATCATTTTTTGCATCATCAATAACCAATTCAAAATGTTACGCACTAAAGCTTTGAGAGTAAGCTCAAAC
This sequence comes from Etheostoma spectabile, assembly GCF_008692095.1. Taxonomy (NCBI): domain Eukaryota; kingdom Metazoa; phylum Chordata; class Actinopteri; order Perciformes; family Percidae; genus Etheostoma; species Etheostoma spectabile. Next base: position 1,141,220 of record NC_045744.1, read on the forward strand.
ATAATCTGAAGTGTACTGAAGAGAGCAGAGAGCAGTACATGTGGAGATAATTACTTATCCAAACTGTAGGTTGGATGTTGCATAGACCATAAACCCTCAAATTTGTGCTTTCTAAATGAAACTAAGTTGCCTTGACTGGACAAGACAACCTCACCACACATGGGTATGTGTTGGAGCCTAAATTCATTGCAGGTGAACATTACTGTGTTTTCTTTTGTTTTATCTGCATATTTCTGCAATAAGGAGATTGGTATAACTGTATTTTCTATATTTAAATACTCTGATATGAGTAAAAACCTCCCTCTGCTGTTTGGTCATAGGACAACTTCATTTCATCTTCAACTTCATCATACATTTTGGATTGCTTTTTGTCCTTCCAGCCAGATGGCAATTGGTTTGCCAAATAGGAGAAAACAATGAGTGTGAAGAAGTTACAGGAAAGTATCTTAAACTTCATTTAGAAACGTTTGTGTTAACGTTTGTGATACACTCAAAAGCATTGAGTGTAAGTACACCCCACCTAGCTCTCAGCTCCATTTGAAGCTGATGCATCCAATAAGAAGTGTGAATGACTTTAATTAGTGCTATCACAATGCTGTAACTGCCCATATTGGCTTATTTACTTTAGGCTGAGCTCTAAAAGGTCACACACATACACACACACACACACACACACACACACACACAGTCCTGTTTGTTGGGCTCGGTGGTTGCAGTAATCGCCGGCCCAGCATGCTCTGAGTAAAACATTGGCACCAGCGTTAAGACAAACAGCCCCTCCTCCCTTTAGAGCAAGACAACCCCCCGCTGTGGGCTAACAAGACCACATTAACCTCCCTTACCACACACACACAGACAGGCAGACAGACACACACACACCCACAGTCCTCTTTTTCTTCTGCATGCAAACAGACAAGCAGACATATTCAGACGGTCACACAATAGCATGTGGACACTTTTTTGTCATTCTTTCACACATGCATCCAACTCTGAGGCCCCGTGCACACTGATACGCATCGTCAGACGGAGAGGAGGCTGGAAGTCCTCCACCACATAGGGGGGATGAATGACGGACAGTATCAGACTAGTGCACCCTCGTGGCTTTCAGAACCAGCGATGAATTATTGATACATTGGCTTTTTGTAAACTCTGCAGGAAATGAAACCGTCAGAGCAGCCGAAATACTAATCAGAATCAGAATTAGAAAAGGGTTTGTTGCCACAGTAAGTTCCACATATGGGGTATTTGCCTTGGGGATTGGTGCACTTAAACAAAATATATGAATTCATAGGAATATATAAATTTACTGTATATAAAACAGCTGTTTAGCACAAGATAAAGAATTGAGTGACTGACCTTTTTTTTCCTCACTACACTTAGCAAAAATTCACTATGATAGATCTGGCTCTAGTGAAAGTGAATATATAAAATAACCAATAAAAAATATGGACTTAGAACTCTAATAATGATTGTTTAGGTATTTTTTGGAACGTTCTAGATGTACATACTTTCCAGAAAACAAACCATCAGAACAACGTGGGGAGTTGAAAACAGAAGACTGGATGCCTTTTCAAATGAAACATGTTTTATACTTATAAAAACTACAAACACAATGAAACAACAGACACAAGCTGCAGTATTTTGCATTCAAAATGAAGAAATATAATCCAAGCTTATGTGGACATGCCTTGCAGTGACAATGACCTGCAGAGGTGCAACAGACATTGTTGGTGATATATGATGTTAACCTGTGACAGGACTGACCTATCATTATTTAAATGTTAGTCTCTGCATCACTTTAAAAAAAAATGGTCATCTCACTATTCATGTTACATTTTTGGGCAAATGAAAATTGTTAAGTCTAAGTACTGAAAATGTGAATAATAGCAATGTATTTTAGTAGCAATATGTACAGTGAAAGTTAATATGAAAAGAGATGTGAAAGATAAATAGTTGGGTAAGGTGTGACCTAAAACTAACTGTCAGGAGAGAATTTTTTTTATTTTACCCAATACTCATTGTTTGCATTATGATGCATCCTGTAGCCTAGCAGGTGGTAGGAGGACTTTCTGTAGTTTACTCCCCACTGTCTGCAGCCATCACTAATCACATTTCTTCCTAATGTCTCCATTGTATTATAACTTCTCTCCTTGTTTGTTAAGGGCAGGGTGTGTGTGTGTGTGTGTGTGTGTGTGTGTGTGTGTGTGTGTGTGTGTGTGTTTGTGGTGTGTGTGTGGTGTGTGCTGGGGGGGGGGGTGAATGGAGACAAAGTGATTATAACCCTTCCTCCAGGGTGAACATTTTAAACAAACACCTATAGAAGGAACCCTTGATTGACTTATTGTCCCTCCCCGCCCATGCTTGGGGGAGTGTCCTCTCTCCTCCCGTATAAAACCCACAGGCGCTGGAGCATGTGAAGAGAGAGAGACACCGTGCAGCACCGACACAAAGAGAGAGAGTAGACTGAGAGTACCCCAGACAGAGTGAAAGTAAAGCGCTTGTGTTGGGACATTACAGATCATCACAAACTATCTGCGCTCTAGCATGACTTCAGCAGCATCCCTGGATTAGTTGCACTTGCAGCCTACTTGCAGAGCGCAAGTTCGCTGCTACTTTGTCGAGGACGACTCGCGCACAGAAAGCAACGATGGAGAGGAGCTGCATCCCGGGATGGTGCGTGCTGTTAGCCATCGTCCTGTACGGAACGAGCTGTATGGCGGCCAAGGAGCTCCAGTGCCAAGAGATCTCCGTGCCTTTGTGCAAAGGAATCGGCTACAATTACACATACATGCCCAACCAGTTCAACCACGACACGCAGGACGAAGCTGGCCTGGAGGTGCACCAGTTTTGGCCGCTGGTTGAGATAAAGTGCTCCCTGGACTTGCGCTTCTTCCTCTGCAGCATGTACACACCGATCTGCCTGGAGGACTACAAGAAGCCGCTACCGCCGTGCAGGAGCGTGTGTGAGCGGGCCAAAGCTGGCTGCGCTCCGCTCATGAGACAGTACGGGTTCCCGTGGCCAGACCGGATGAGGTGCGACCTGCTGCCCGAGCAGGGGAACCAGGACACGCTGTGCATGGACTACAACCGCAGCCAGACCACCACTGCTTCTCCCGTGGTGGCGAAGCCGACCAACCGACCACTGAAGCCCTACAGCCCCAGGAAGAAGAGCAGCTACGGCCGTGGTGTTCCAGGGAAACCAAAGCCGGCAGCGTCCCCGTGCGAGCCGGGGTGCTTCTGCCGTGCGCCCATGGTGCCAGTGACCAGTGACAGCCACCCGCTGCACAACCGCGTCAAAACGGGACAGATCCTGAACTGCGCCGTGCCGTGCCACAACCCCTACTTCACCCAGGAAGAGAGGACCTTTACAGCCTTCTGGATTGGCCTGTGGTCCGTCCTGTGTTTCATCTCCACTTTCGCAACCGTGGCGACTTTTTTAATCGACATGGAGAGGTTTAAGTACCCGGAGCGCCCCATCATATTCCTCTCCGCCTGCTACATGTTTGTGTCCGTTGGATACATTGTCAGACTGATCGCGGGGCACGAGGAAGTGGCCTGCAGCAGGGAACACGGCGTGGAAAACATCCACTATGAGACCACGGGTCCCGCGCTCTGCACCATCGTTTTCCTGCTCATTTACTTCTTCGGCATGGCCAGCTCAATCTGGTGGGTGATACTGTCACTCACTTGGTTTCTCGCCGCCGGCATGAAGTGGGGGAACGAGGCCATCGCCAGTTACGCACAGTACTTCCATTTGGCCGCCTGGCTCATCCCCAGCATGAAATCCATCGCAGTTCTGGCTCTGAGCTCAGTGGATGGAGACTCCGTGTCTGGGATTTGCTATGTAGGCAACCAGAATTTGGATAACCTGCGAGGTTTTGTGTTGGCACCTCTGGTTATCTACCTGTTCATCGGCACCATGTTTCTACTGGCCGGGTTCGTGTCGCTGTTTAGGATCAGGAGTGTGATCAAGCAAGGGGGCACCAAGACTGACAAACTGGAGAGGCTAATGATCCGGATAGGAGTTTTCACAGTTTTATACACCGTCCCAGCCACGGTCATAGTGGCGTGTTACTTTTACGAGCAGCATAACAGACAGACTTGGGAAATTACGCACAATTGTACGTGCATGACGGACGCGAACAGGCAAAGGCCGGACTATGCTGTGTTCATGTTGAGGTACTTTATGTGCCTTCTCGTAGGCATCACTTCGGGAGCCTGGATCTGGTCCGGGAAAACCCTGGACTCCTGGAGGACTTTTTGCACGCGGTGCTGCTGGGGGAGCAAAGCCTCCGCGGGCTCCATGTACAGTGATGTGAGCACGGGGCTGACCTGGAGGTCCGGGACGGCCAGCTCCGTCTCCTGCCCCAAACAGATGCCACTGTCCCGGGTTTGAACAGTACGCTCATCCGCTCAAATGCATCTTATGTCATTTGACACTAAAGACTTAAAAACAGCGAATATTAGCTCTTCTGGGGACACAGTGGCGCAAAGACTTATTTTTAAATGTTTTCATTTGGTAAATTATTTAAAGTGAGAGACACCAAACTGCCAGTAGAGATCTAACTAATGTGAATATATTTTTTGAATTTGTGGTCATTCATGCTCCATTCTGCTTCTAAAAGTTGTAAGATCAGTTTGGGCTTATACTTTCAGAAAGTACTCCTTTCTTGCCTTATCCAAATGACGTCCATGGGTTTGAATAGAGGGGGTTGGGTAGGGGAGGGGTGACTAATTGTGTTGGGATTGTCCATCAGCGTGTTGTAATTAGCACATTAATGAGCGCCTAATGGCTTCTCTTTACATAATGAGACTGTCAGCAGCAGAACAATTGTACCTGGCACGAAGAATGCAGAGTCTTATCTGGGCCTAATTGAATGCGCACAGCTGACAAGATCCCCCTTGTCGATAGGTTACATGGTATAGCTGAGGCTCTTTTTTACTGTAAAGAACCGCTGTGTCTTAAATAAGAGTCACACAAGCCTGCTCTGCTGGGAACGAGGCCATCGCCGGGCTGCTTTTTGTCTGCAAGATGGATTTACACGTGCATTAATCAATGCCTTAAAACTGTCTCATACGGGTTGCATTAGCGCGTAAAGTGTATTTATATAATTATTGATGTATATATATTGTACATTTGTATATGAAAATTTACGAGATTGTAAATATGTATGATTTCCACTTTGATAGAAAATTTTATTTTGAGAATAAAACAAACTTTTATTGAATTTCTTCCTCGTGCATCCTGGTTATTCTCCCCAAAACTTTTGCTGTGAGGTTGGAGACTGTGAACTATTTATATATTATTAACTATGTTATTATGGTAGATTTAAAAAAGAAAGGGAAATGTTGTGCCTGGTGTGGTGGAGTGCGCACAAGCTTATCACAACTGGAGATATGTGTGCGTAAAATCTGCGTAATGGCGGAGTTATGACCGTTATACTTACATTTTAGTAAAAGTTTTAACTTGTCTTTGAGATGTGAAAGCTTTATAAAACCTTTCCTCTGTGTTTCAGATCCACATGCACCCCCCCCCCCCCCCCCCCCCCCCTTTTTTTAAGTTACATTAACCCTTAACGTCTGCCCTCAGTTTAACCCCTGATCCAGGCTAAATGTGTCATTTAACCTTATCTGATTTTCCAAGTTTAGAAGTCAATTAACTTCACCTACTCTGAGTCTTTCTTTTTCTATCCAAGCAGGTGGATCAGAGTGGAGGAAGGTGATGTGATGTGAAGATGTTTTTTTCACAGTGTTTCTCAGCTTGTTACAACCATTTCTTAAGAGACATGTGTTAGTGCTACAAAGTGTGAAAAGGCCTCCAGACTCAGTGATGTTCACTAAAACACCTCCTCAGAACACAGTGGGAGCTTTTCAACATGTTGAAATAAGTATCTGCATCATCATACATGGCAATGAATGTTTAATGTGAACGTTTGAGGGGACTGTTATATATGGATTATTTACCATGGAGTAGTGGTGGAATGGAACTAAGTACATCTACTCCAGTACTGTACTTCTTTACAAATGTTGAGGTACTTGTACTTTACTTGAGTCTTTTCTTTTCATGCTTTTTTCTACTTCTACTCCGCTGCATTTTAGATAGAAACATTATACTGTTTACTACTCTACATTCATCTGACAGCTTTAGTTACTAGTTACTATAGTTACTAGTTACTTTCCACATTAAGATTCCTGCACACAAAACACATCTGATGTTTTATTACAAAGTAACCTAGCAACAATACAACTGCTCCAGGTCCAGCTGAGATGATGAGACCATTAAACACACAGCTGTTTGGATCCTTTATTCTTTCTACAATGGGAGGATTTTTATTTACTTTTAATACTTTACGTACATTTTCCTGATGATACTTACATCTTAAGTAACATTTCCAATGCAGGACTTTTCCTTGTAACAGAGTATTTTCACAGAGTGTTATTAGTAAATGATTTTAGTAGCACCACTGTACTGTAGCCCTGCTCCAGGCTCTTAACGCAGGCGTCAGCGACATTTTCCCTGCAGGCTGACATCTCCCTGTCGTGCGTAAAGGTAATTACACCCACCGCGCGCTCCGATTATCGCGCGACAGCGTGGCATGTCTTAATGTGGTTCAGAAAATGTGAAGCTGGTGGTGCGTAATGGCTTTCAGTGACGTGTAAATGAGGCCTGTTGGGGCTTCTAACGTAAGAAAATAATGCAGTGAAATGTGTTAAGACTATGAATAGTATTCCATCATCTTAAATGACCTGATCATGCACATAACATAACACAAACTCTGGAGAAGATTCTTCATCCCTACGGGGTGAGGAGAGACGGACACAGCTGTATTTTGCTGCCACCTTGTGGGTAACCTTAGACCATGCAACTTATCAAAACATACAATAAAAACCTTTTTTTCCGACACTTTTGTCATGTTTTTGGGTCCCTTTCGACATTTGTTTTCCCTTTTTCAAAGTTCTTTTTCTTCAAATGCTATAAATTTGAATAAAACACCCAAATTCAACGGAAGTAGTGGACTGATCATTTGATTTACTTGTGAAGAGCGTTGAAGGGAACCATCCACGTTATTATTTTGGTTGAAAGTAACCAAAATATCTAATATAGAAACAAAAAGTAGCTGCTTTAAATGTATTCTGGTCGACACTTTAAGTTGGAGCTTCATATAAAATATTCAAACCCGAGACCCCACGGTCCAAGTTCGAATGGCTGCAGATACAGATGCATCACATTAAAAACGTTCTACATATCCTGTGCATGAAATGAAATCCAGAAATTCAGCCTGAAATATTTGGAATGCTTACAGAAATTGATGGTTACAACAATTCTATATAACATATTTATATATCTATATAAATTACCGTTTGTAAAGATCAGAGAGCCATGTGGGGGGTGGTTCAGAGTTAAAGAGGTTAAAGAGTTGATGCAATAGAAGTTATCTACCGTTAACTTACCAAGATAGATAGGTAGATAGATACAGCTTTCTGGCTTCAACATTCATACGAGGAAATCTGACTTTGACACTAAATGACCTGTTGAAATGGATTTTATTTGGTGGAATACAACATACTGAAGTAAACAAATCAGTTACTTCCTACAGAGGTCTAATTGTCTAAATTTGTTTCCCCACTAATTTCATTATACAAATTAGACAGCAGGTCCTGTTAGCTCCGTCCAATGAGAACAAATTGCTCTGCCACTGCTCGTTAACCATGACACAAGTTTGCTTCCTCTTCCAGTTTGTGTGTGTGTGTGTGTGTG